>NC_091179.1:34087194-34232194 GCF_040958095.1 Procambarus clarkii
CTAGCGGATCAAGGACCTCCTGCACATGAGCCCGCAACCAGGAGCCGGCGGTGTCGGAAATCTGGCTCCAAATAATGATAATAAATCTTATAAATGATTCGAAGGACCATCCTTAAGAAAAGGAAATAGTGGGAGAACCAATGTCTACGGATCTCTTATATAAATATAAATGAAATCTATTACTGTATAATAAATATACTGTAGTTAATATAAATTATAGAGCCAAATCCTCCACATGCTTTGTGGGGTTTAATAAGTAAATTAGAGTTAAAAATATTCCAGATAATGAAATAATATTATGCATTAAATCAATATTCATATATATAATTAATATGCAAGAACATGATATAAATAATTCAATAATTAATAATATGGTCTATCTACGAAACTACAAAGACACTTAGCTGTTAGCAGAAAGAGTCGCAAACGTTCCGTGAACTCGTATACTCGTCGCCTAGAAACGTGTTACATCAGGCTACTCTGGGAACACGTAAGCATCGAGGAAGTTATCGCCTCGATTGTAGTTGTATTCCAGCTGAAAGACGATTCACATGTAAAACTATTAAAGAATATATAATTCCACAAGTATTCATAGAAATAAATGTGATTAGCTAAGGGGAACGAGCCTTTCGGGTTTGGTATTAGGGGCTTGCGTCATGACGACACATCGTCCTATCTAAAATATTTAATGTAGCTTCAAAGAACAACAACATAGGATCCAATCTGATGTGCCAAACACGGTGTCTATGACATAATGAAGTTGCTACGTCTTGTTGGCGTCAGTAGGTGTACGGATGGCCCTCTATGAAGACGACTGTGTGAGCAGCTTCCAGACTCTCCCAAAAATTATGGCATCGCTTGCCAGTCTTTTTTCCTTCTCGGGCTAGCTCGTGCACGCACAGTCGTGCTGCAGCACGCTTAATATTTTCTATGATTTATTTAATTTCCCGAATTAATGGAACGAAGGTGTATCAGAAACTGTATAGAATTAATTGTTTTATTTGACAATACATAAATTCTCATTTCTTAATAAATAGATGAACGTTGTTCAATACGAGAGAGTGCTGGATATAAATTCACTTATATGTGAATGCTGGAATAACAATTCGTAATTGCATAAATTATTACCAGCTAATAAACAATATTTTGTAAACGAATATAGACATATCAGCTTTAATTCACTGAGCATATTCGTGACAATAGAGTTATTAAATAATAATTCTCATTAAAGAAAGTGAGATATAGAGAGGGGGGGGGGGGATGCGGGGTCACAACTCATCCCATCCCTTGTGGGATGGGTTGGAGGCTTGGTGCCTCCAATCTCACAAGCTCACAAGGAGGAACTGTAGACACAACCGACAACACTGGCTCACTGTCCACCACACCGTGTCATCCCAGCTGAAGCCACGCCATCCACACCCTGTGCAGACAGGGTATCCACAGCCACACCATCATCGCCACATACCAAACCCCCAAAACCTTCAAAGGGGCTAAGTCTTCCTCCCGAAAGAGATTGACCTGGTCCACACTCTGCTCGCTCGGCAACCCGCAGCCTGGTGCCTCGATAGTCCACACCGGAAACATGTACGACGCTGCTTAGCATAGTAAATCCTGATAAAGAAGCCCATCATACGAACAGAGGACGGAATGTCAGCCTTCAGCCGCATGGTCTGTGTCGAAATGCCTGACGAAATGACGTTCATCCTAACGGACAACACTAACAAACTTCCCAAAATTGCGCCGCAATAGCACTTAGGGAATTCGAATGGGGGCCACAGGGATGCTAACATATGTGGATGTACCACAGTGGTCCAAAACAACTACAGAACCCGTAGCGGCAGGTAGGTGGAAAGTGCGCCCATTATAGTGCTCGATAAAATCCCTGTAGACCTCATGCGAAATCAGTTTAATAACCACACGGTTACTGGGAATCAGCTGCACACCATAGATATCCGCCACTCCATACTTCACATCAAACGAGGTCACATCCACGAGCTGGTAGTCCACATTTCCGGTATATTCAAGGCTAATTGTCATGGAACGCTGCACCATGGGAAGAAAGACCCCCATCACCAGGGAGCCGGTCGGCCGAGCGGACAGCACGCTGGTCTTATGATCCTGTAGTCCTGGGTTCGATCCCAGGCGCCGGCGAGAAACATTGGGCAGAGTTTCTTTCACCCTATGCCCCTGTTACCTAGCAGTAAAATAGGTACCTGGGTGTTAGTCAGCTGTCACGGGCTGCTTCCTGGAGGTGAAGGCCTGGTCGAGGACCGTGCCGCGGGGACACTAAAACGCCCCGAAATCATCTCAAGATAACCTCAAGAAGATCACATAGGCGGCGTACGCGGGCTCAAGCCACCGCGAACAACACCATTAATTACCGCACATAAGACTGGGTCAAGAAAGACTGGAGAGCGCAGATGACGTCTGCCACCACCAGTGGCCAAACCAAAGTCAAATTATTGTTAAGTAGTTGTATTAGGTTGTCGGAGTGTATAGACATAAATTCCCGACATGTTATGTTTGAACAATTTCAGTATTATAATGGTTATTCTGTGACTTTTTTATGTAGCAAAGTGACAAGATTAATTATTTATTCTTAACAGCACCGTGGAGTTTGGTTATTGTGTAATAACTGAAGAGGTGATATAATTCTCACATTATGTTGTTGCTTGTTTAGTTGTTATTAGTCTGACTGATATTGATTGTGCATGCGTTAAACTGGCTGAATTTACATTCATTAAGTAATGTAATTATGAGTTTATTATTAAGACAATATTATGTGTTATTGTTAAGTGATAATTATTCCCAGTGAATTATATGATATTTCAACACACATCAAGTAATAATATAAATTGCCATATCCTAGCTTTCACAGACTCGACTCAATGTTTATTCATTCTATTTTTTTGCCCTGAATCAGGCTTATATTTACTTTGTTATTTATTACATTTGAATTTAAGGCTAATTTTGAAAGCACCAGTTTATTTGGTACTTTCTGTTACTTGAAAAACACTCTACGCCGCCCAGAACATTGATCACTTAAGACTTTGTTTTGGGATTTATTGAGACGCCGGTTTCTTTAAGTATTTGTTTTAATATTTGCAAAGTTCTCTGGTACCACAGTGTACATTTTTTAATCAGGTCGAGTACCACGTCATTGTCTTGACATACTCATCTGAAATACTCTCCCAGCGTTGTTTACATTCAGTTAGGTGTTAATATAATGGATGTTGCGTGTTGTCAGCCCTTCACTAGTTACACGTGTGATAACTAGACCTTGACCTGTACAAATCTAGTCCCACGAGTTGATGCCAGATGTGAGATTGTACTCAATGAGATATAGGCGAGAGCAAAACGCCGGAGTTCAATTTCCTGATACTCCATTAGGTCGTTGACTCCTCAATTGCTTGTAGCAATCTTGAGGTAGCCAACGGGTCCTTACACCAAATTTAGTATTTAGTGGTTGGGCTATGATTAGGTTCGATCCCAAGAGCCGACATCAGTCAAATTCACAAAATAAGGTTGTAACTTGTAGCAGGGCGCTCATAGGGCGCAGTACTCGTAAAGTTATGACGTAAAGACACATTTGCATTAATAATAAGAATTTGTTCAACAAACTTACTGATTAATACAAAACAATACAGTTAACGTTAAGTTAATGTCCAGAGTGGCACGTGACAGCTAATCAGTTACCAGTAGAGCGGGAATATATCCCACAACTCTCGACTGGTAAGAATCACGAGAACTGTCTCCGGTCCTCTTGCTGGGCAAGAAGACAATAATGAACTAACTGAACATTTTTATACACTCGGACTCATTTGCAATCAACACTTGCAATGCAAACAAATGACAATTAACAACTTCCAAAACAATCAAAACATGGCAGACTTGTCACTAAGACAATATCTAGTAACTCAAATTAATTACTTTAACACGCGTCCCTTGAACGGTAATTAAAATAGAACAGTAAATTAATTACGTTAATAATTCTGTCAAACGGACACGAACACTCTATTACAATCAGTCAAACAAAAAATACAATTACATAATTACGTTAATCAATTACGTTTATTAATTACGTTAATTATTGTTACTCAGACAGCTAACAATAAAAACAATACGTTAAGTACAATATGTCACTCAGACAGCTAATCAAACAAACAGTAACACTTTACACTAATTACTCTGTCACCAAATCAATTAAACAATCAGTGAGAAATTTCTTTAACAATCTGTCACATAGACAGGTAATCAACCAAGATGAATTACATTAATTACACTATCACACAAACAGCTAGTGACAAGATATCACTTATTCCCTTCTGTCTCAACACAATAAAATCACTACACTTTACGATAAGTGCACCACAGTACAACACACAGCACTAATCACATATAAAGTAAACACTTGAATATTTATAACAATAATAATAGGGTATCACCTAGACAAACCCACTGAAAGGACTTACACAATCTTTGGTTCTCTGAAACGAGACCGACACAATCACATGGAATTTATGTCAATACGTATCATTAAACCGTACAATCAAAATACAAAATCAGCATAACAATGACTAAATGTGTGGAGGTGCGTAATACATACACTCAGTCATTGTCGAATTGACAGGAATCACACAGAGACGCTGTAATCAATAACTGTTCAGTGTTTCCTCGACCACTCTTCTCACACCCGTTGCATGTGATTACAGGACAACATTTGGCCGGTGGGTTGATATCAAGTCAACACAAGGACCACTTTATAATAAAACAGAGAAATAAATTTGTACTCACTTAAAAGCCCGGCCTTTGTCACATAACAATACAATCATACAACAGTTGGGCTTTTAGCAGATTTTTATGAGCTTTCTCCAGCAATTTCTGCTCGTGGTAAACATGCGGGATCAGTGACACAGAGTAACAGATGTAGATACTCGAGCTCCGACCGCATATGGTTTACATGCGAGTAATGCTGACACACACAGGTGGCAGCTGTAGACACGTGTGGTGTACACATCTCACAAACAAAGGACCGCACGTGGTTTCCATGCAAGACACGTGGGTGACCAGGTGGTGAGATGCGGCTGACAAGTCAGACGCACCGGGCTTAGCGCCGTGTGAACAGCTGGGTGGTTGGTGATGGACACACACCGGGTGGTGTGTGTGCCATTTACACTGGGTGGCGGTACCCGTGGTGGCGGTACACGTGGTGGAGGCACACATGGTGGAGGAACGGTGTTTTTCGCCGCAAATACTGAAAACCACAATTATGTCGAAAATACAGTTCTCTCACTCGGAGAAATTGACATCACATTGTGGAATCAATGCTTATCCACTTTAGATTACTTTAGTAACAATCGGCTCATGGATGTCAGCGATGAAAGCTGATGATCACTGGCAGTCTGTTGCATCTGTGGGTGAACTTACAGGGCAGTACAGACTTTCTCTTAAGTCTTATCTCTCGTATATTGTTAATCTCAATCTTCACGAGACCGGACTCTGTAGGCGGGTGCGTAAGACGAATTTCGTAATAACGAGATATGGATTAACGCCACGTTAACGGAGATCTGTACTATTGGCCGACAGTACAAATTTGTCAGGTCCTGCACAAATGAGCGACTACTTCAGAAGTAGTGTGAGGCCTATAGTGGTGGCCTCACACACTGTTTCCTTGTTCTTTGAAATAGATCAATGGCGTGGCATGCACTGCTGCCGCTACAAATTTCCGTCCCCTTAGGATTGTGCGGTGCCGTGACGTTATCAGGCCAGGCCTATGGTTACCCAAACCATTGGAAAGGGTCTGGCCCTCCGGTCCACAGCTCTCCAAAGTGCCACCAAACACTAAAACTGGATATTTCATCCCATGGAATTTCGGCCTGTAATTCATATTAAACCTTAATGTAATTTTTGAATGCAAGTTCCTACGTCGGCCAACGTGGTACCTATTAAATCCTGATGACGAGAGCTGTCATCATATACACAACATGGCAGAGTCAAGTTTTGAATAAAGAAACTCAGTGCACTCAGTGAGGATTAAAAATGGTAGTGTGTACTCATTTAATGATAGCTGGAAAGTCATTCCCTCACAACACGCCACAGGTAAGTGGGCCTAACGTCAACTGTGATCTGGACATTGTTTTCTACACCTATGGAATTTCAGCTTGAACCCATAGAGTAGTCTATTAGTCAATGGGTTCTGTGTTTCAGCTTGAGGAAGTGCTTTACGCTGGGTTCATAATTGGACACTCTCTCTATATATATATCCCCGAACTGAACTACCCAGCACCTTGAGACGCCTCGCTCTGTACATGGTAAGTGGTTATTACTTGTTGATGTGTTACGGGTTTGGGGGTTCACTGAGACAGGTGCGGAGCAGAGGGGAGTGGGAAACGATGGTGAAAGAATGAATAAAAATCTATCAATACGTAATAGAACACGAAACAATGGGAATAAATTGGTTAAGTTTATATTTAGGAAAATTAAGTTTTGATTTAAGAAAGACTTGGGTAAATGCTAGTTCCGTAACAGGGTAACATATATATGAATGAGATTGGGAGGATAAAATAGGCGCGGTCTCGTATGGGCCAATAAGCCCTCTGCAGTTACCTTCATTCTTATGTTCTATGTTCTAATACTGTGAGGCCGGTGAAAGGATATCTGAAAAATGTCATTGATGGTGAGGATGGGTTGAAGGATGTCGATGGTGAGACTGGAAGACGGGGTGTGGAGAGTGAAACTTGAAGAGAAAGATGTAGATAAGATGACTGGTGAAGGGGTGAGATTACCCTGCCCCCCAAAAAATGAGATATGGATGGCAAGTCTACAGAAAGCGACTTGGACAAGGGTGTGGAATATGTAGTAATGCTAAAGGAAATTGTGGATGCACAAGAGATGAAATTCTAAATTGCTTTTTCTTTTTTTCATCTCTATGGAGTATTACATATATTTTAGGGAGTTCTTCTGGACATAATCTACATCAGCGCCAATAAAAGGCCCCCAATATATATTTTTTAAATCAATGGTTCTTATCAATAGTGTAATATTATGTTGTTCAGTCAGCTACCTAACCTAACCTAACCTATCCTCACCTAACGTAAACTAACCTAAGCTAACCTAACCTACCCTAACCTAACCTACCTTAATCTAACCTACCCTAATCTAACCTAACCTAACCTTACCTAACCTAACCTAAACTAACCTAACCTAAGCTAACCTAACCTAACCTAACTAGAAGCACATAAATTTAGCACGTGCTAGAGATAGGGGTAACAGGTCAAGGGTTTGCTATCCCGGAGCTGGTATTGGTGATATTATAAACAACATGAATGATATTATGGCTGGAAATGGGAACAATCCCGTTATTTGCATTAGCGCGATAGGAAATGATGTTGGTCGAGTTAGGAGTGAGGAACTGATTCAGAGGTATAAAACAGCAATAGAATTAGTTAGAAGCAAGGGAGGAATCCCGATCATATGTGGCATTCTTCCAAGAAAGGGAGTGGGAAATGAATGGATGTCGAGGGCACTTGGTGTCAATTGCCGGCTGGAGAGATATTGCAAATCAAATGCCATATCTTTCATAGACAACTAGGAACACTTCTATGTAAGAAATGAAATGTATGCTCGCAATGGGGTGCATCTATCGAGGGCTTGGGTTGTTGTTGTTGCGAACTCGTTGGAACCAGTGCTTAGAGGCGTTTGTTTGGGTTTAAACTGTTAGTAGATAGTGGTATGGGAATTGATTTGGAGGATGGAGGCAATAAAAGTATGTTTGAGGGAGAAAATAATTGGCAAAATGATCAGGGAAAGAGAAGGGCCTCAAAATAACAATTCACTTAGGGTATATTACACTAACAGTAGAAGTCTAAGAAATAAAATAAACGATTTAAATGCTCTTGTCTGCACAGAAAAAAATAGATATTATTGCACTTACCGAAACGTGGATGAATGTAGAAAATATAGAGCTATTAGCTGAATATCAAATAAATGGATTTAAACTATTTCACACAGATAGATATATTAGACGAGGAGGGGGAGTAGCCATATATGTTAGGGACAATTTGAAATGTAGTCTCAAAGAGGGAATTAAAACTGAGCCACATACAGAAACTATTTGGATAAAATTTAACAAAAAAGCAAATAATATTATAATAGGAGTTACATATAGGCCACCAAATTTATACAGAATGGAAGCAAAGCATCTATGGGATAAATATCTAGAACATCTAGATCTAACAGTATTTATGTCATGGGTGACTTTAATTCTAGCGGAATAAACTGGTTGAACAAAACAGGGAATAATGAAGAAGATTTTCTAGAATGAATTGCTTTCTTACGCAACACATTAAGGAACCAACGCGGGAAAATAATATTTTAGATTTAGTGTTAACTAACAGGGAAACACAAATTAAGGACTTCGAAATAGGGAGTGAGTTAGGGAACAGTGATCATAAAGAAATCAGATTTAGCATTGAATGGAATAGATCTGTAGCAGAAAATTCTGTTAAGTGGCTGATTTTCGAAAAGCTGATTTCAATAGCCTAAGAAATTTTTTGGGTCAAATAGATTGAAAAGTCTTGGATATGGGGTGTGGGCCGGTCTTGGAGCGAGACGTGAACCCAACGATAAGTGACGTAAAAGGTGTTTTCGATGTGGATTCAAAATATAACCTATTTAAAAATATTCTAAGCAAAGCCCAGGAATAGTATACCATATAAATTGAATAGATCGAATACTAATGATCCAAAGTGGATAACAAAGGATCTGAAGAACCTTATAGGTAAAAAGAGAGCGTGTTACAAAAGTATTAAGAATGGGGAAGTCAGTTTAGAACAGGAATTCGTACAACTGGTTAGAAATACTAAAAAAAAGAGATAAGGAAAGCAAAAAGAAACTATGAAGTTCGCATAGCAGGGCAAGCAAAGACAAATCCTAAAGTTTTTTTCAGTTATATCGAACTAAGACTAGGGAAAGGATAGGTTCATTAAGAACTGAGACAGGTCAAATAACAGATAATGACGAGGAGATGAGTAGTATTTATAATACATAGTTTATATCTGTATTTACTAAAGAGGAAGTTAATAATATGCCTTCAGCCGAACAAGTCTATGTGGGTGGGAACGAGGACAGGTTGACTAGTTTAGCAGTTACCAGGGAGGATGTAATTAAGCAAATAGTAAAACTCAAACCAAACAAATCCCCAGGGCCGGATGAAGTGTTTGCCAGGGTGCTTAAAAAATGCAAAGAGGAGCTTTCCGTGCCACTGTCTACCATATTTAATATATCAATAGAGTCAGGCAGAGTGCCAGAGTTATGGAAATTTGTTAATGTGATACCAGCTTTTAAGAAAGGAGATAGATCACTCAAACGTCAAACTATCGACCAATTAGCCTAAGTCAAACTTGTGGGAAAGTTACTCGAATCGATAATTGCAAATAAAATTCGTCTTCATCTTGAAAAACATAAATTAATAATTGAGTCGCAACATGGTTTTATAAATGGCCGTTCATGTTTAACAAATTTGTTGTCTTTTTATTCAGCATAGTTGAGGCAGTTAATAGTGGTATGGATTGTGATGTTGTGTACCTTGACTTTAACAAAGCTTTTGACACAGTGCCACATGAAAGGCTGATTTAAAACATAGGGGCTCATGGTATTGGGGGTGCTATATTTAGCTGGATTAGGGCATGGCTATACCAAAGGAAAAAGAGAGTTAGTATAACTGGAGTCAAGTCAGAGTGGGAAAATGTTGTAAGTGGAGTGCCTCAAGGCTCTGTCCTGGGACGTCTGTTGTTTATAATATATATAAATGATTTAGATTCAGGTTTGTTTGGCAACATTTCCAAATTTGCCGATGATACAAAAATCGGTAGGGAAATTAATATGAAGAAGACTAACTATCACTTCAAGTTGAACTAAATAGGGTTTTGAAATGGTCAAAGATTGGCAGATGCAATTTAATGATGATAAATGTAAAGTTCTGAGGCTAGGTAATGATGATAGAGTTACAAGATACGAGGTAGATAGTGTTGAGATTGCGAAGTCGGATTGCGAATGGGATCTGGGAGTTATGATTAGTAAGAATTTAAAACAAAAGGATCAATGCATGAATGTTTGTAAAAAGGGAAATAGGACACTGGGATTTATTAATCGAAGCGTTAGTAACAAGACACTGGTGTTGTTCTTCAGCTATATCTTGCTCTTGTTACAGGGTTGTTGATTTGTGGAACCAATTGCCGCGTAACTTGGTGGAGGTGGGGGTCCTCGATTGTTTCAAGCATGGGTTGGATATGCATATGAGTGGGATTGGGTGGTTATAGACAGGAGCTGCCTCGTATGGGCCAATAGGCCTTCTGCAGTTACCTTTGTTCTTATGTTCTTCTTATGTATAAATCCAAGCCATCCACTTCACCCGACCAACAGACGCATAGAGAACGTAGAATTTTGCAAGCTGCTATTTTTCATAGTACTTTGTAACTAATATTTTGGGACCACAACGTACAAAACGAGACGTGTTATTTGAGAGGACAGATTAGATCAGTACTCTCTGAAACTCTCACTGAACTAGGGTCATCGGCAGTTTCCTAGTAATGATCGCTAGCAGCATATTTTAATATATTATAAAAGAAATACAACAGCAGCTGTCTAATAAATTCATTGACGTGATAAACGAGATTCAATCAATTCACAGTTACTATTAATTGCCTTATCTCGCAGTACAAAACAGATACAATACAATCACAAAATCCTCTACAACCAAAGCTTCGGTTTCCAAATGTCCATGGCGATTGGAAACCAATCAAAACCAATTGGAAGCCTAGGACGCCTGTTAGGTTGATAAAGACCATTCTTGACCAATGACTGAACTTCCTCCAGAATGCAACCCACAACAGATGCCTTACTCAAGGCTCTCTTTGACTGCTAGGAAAAGAGATGCATCAGCTGAAAGGAAACTTCCTAAATAGATACTTATTCTGCCCGTGAATAAAACCCGGGCATTTCTCTTGTGAACCGATAACACTGAGTAATACACTGAACGGTGTACAGTTGGGAAAGCCCCCAACTGTACATGTGTAGGTGTACAGCTGTATAGCACACAAGTACTCTGAAGGGCTCAAACTCTTAGGTCTATTTAGTGCAATAAACATAAGGGGTCGGATGTTGATACAGAAGGGTTGAAGGAACTAAAATGGTTGATACAAGATTCTTACTCAGGGCAAGTGGGTTGCCTCGGGAGAAAGCACATATCATAAGACCGTTTTATACTCGCATTCCCTTGACTCGTCTAAATTCATGAGAACCCTGCAACGTTGAATATATTCGGAGACGGCCATCAGAATCCTTACGATGCTGCCGCATGCATGACAACCTTATGCATCCTAAAAATCTTGTATACACTCAGAATTACAATATTCTGATTCCCCAGTCGGTATAGGGCTATAGCAGCCAACATCTTAAATGAGAGTTACTCAAGGACTATTTTTTATTTGAATTAATAGTGGCAATTTGTTCATCACGTTGGGTTTGCACAGTGACTATTCAGTAGTACATCTTGCACTCTTACCTACGAAGAAAGGTTTAGATTTAAAATTTTGTCTCCCTATTCGACTTGGTTAATGTCCCTGCATCATTCATATGGCTAATGGAAAAGATGCTTCAGAAACATTGTTATGTAATTTTCGTTTTGGACATAACCCATGTTCATTTTCTATATACACTGGATAAGGATTTGCACGCGGAAGGAGAGATTACTGCAAAACCTAGCGATATAGTTGGGGGACAATTATGTCTTTTCATATCTACCTGGAACATTATAATTATGGAACCCAATTTTTTAGGACAAGGCAGCAAATATTGTTTCTACACCTTGTCCTGCCACGAAGACGCCTCTTCACTGGGGCCTAAGTGGATGTTATCATCGATTTATCCCGAAATATGGAATGTTTAGCACCACTATGCCTTAAGACAAAGTCATAACACAAAATACAAATTTTTATACAATTACATGAAAATTATTTTGTTTAAAACATTAACTTGCTACACTATTAACTCTAGAGTAACTATTACTCCAGCAATTAACCAATTGCCGGAGTTTAATTCTACATTTATGCTCAGGCAGACTGAGGCACAAAAGGATAAAGAATAGGTCTGCTTCAGCGGCATGGAGACAACACGGACCTAGTCGCATGCAGAAGTTTAAAGCTGATTCTTCTGTTACAGTATATTAAGAACCGGTGCCAACTTATATTTTGGCCCCCCCGGGAGGTTAAAATATAAATCTATGGAGTCGCTTTTGCACTAAAAATTTATTTGCCTGCATGTCTTTTAGCTATTCTTCCCGACGACTTCATAATTCGCGTAGTTATCAAATCAGAAATGCAATGCTGACTCATATTTAAGATTCGTGACACCCTTCTTAGTGTAATGTATGTCACAAATTTCTCATTTGGCCAAGCATAGGGAACCAGGCCATTCTGAAGTTTGCTTTGCTCTTTTATTGGATATTTGGGCCGGACCGAGATAATGACTCGAGAGGGAGGCAGGATGCTTGCAAGCTAAACGTTCTCTATTTGGAACAGTGGTAGAATGCAGCTCACTGTTATAATCTATTACATAACTGACATGAATGCAGCTCATATATTAATGTAGCCTCGTAGTTCAAGAACTTTCAACTAATTCACAGCAGTGTAAACTTTCAGGTTTATGTTGTCTGTTGCTCCATTACGAATATCCTCTGCAAGCTAAACTTATTTACAAATCACCATTGTGAATGATTTTGGCTTAAGAACAATGCAGGAAGTACAAGGACAACAATATAAGATGTTTCGTTTCCTACTTAACGACGTCGTCTGGAACTCTCCGTTTCCTGACGACGCTTGGATGAAGTTACTAAACCACGAGTAGATATATCAATATTTTTGGCTCCGGGAGAAGTATGCACGTACTTAAAATAGACTTTGTAGTATGTAAGATAGATGGGGAGTATACATATAAGTGGTTTTATGGCTGTATCACGTTCGCAACTAGAATAAAAACCTAAAATAATACAATATTGATTATGAGGAATTTTAAATCAAATACATGAATGCATTATTTATAACGAAGTTGAAACAACGAAATAAAATAGAAATAGAAATTACTTATATTTTTATTAACTAATGAAACATTTAAAATTCTGAATGTATTTTAGGTAAAAACAAACCACTAGTCATGAAATATGAGCCCAAATATGATTTCATGTTACCACGTGTCAATGGGTAGGCTGATTGTCACCATTAGAAAATTCTTATCCACTTGGACTGGCCGGCACTACGACGGTCTCGCTTCTTGTCGGGTCGGGGTTCGATCCTCATGGTCCTAGAGGAGAGAAAGCATTCCTTGACTACGTCCTCATATTACAGCACCTTCTCTTAACTCCTGGAAGATCTGTGATCATACTGGCTGAGCAAATTTTATAAGTCTTTCACTGACCTTTCAACAATTTTAAATTAACTGAGAGTTAAATGTGAGTGAGTGAGAGTGAGTGTGGGTGAGAGAAGAGTGAGAGGTCTTTTAGCTGTGATCTTAGTAAAGGAAGCGTATGAGATCAAGCGCTTAAAACATATAAAATAACAGGACAGTTATATAAAGAGTTATTTAGAGGGCTTCATCCTCATATATTAGCTTCATATACTATTATTTTTCAATATGCAAACCAACATAGGAGCAAGCATGCCAAATATTGCAGGCATAACAAAATGTAAAATTAGATTTTTTGTTGCAGCTCTGAGTTCCGCACTGTAGCGATGGAAAATACCACAGATTGGGACCAACACAAAGGTTATAGTAACGAGTATTACCAATGCTGGACCCATTAGCCTGTTATGACCAGCAATATGAGTTGTGCTTCCTGGGTACAAAATGACCATTGACACCGGGTTGAAGTTAAGGCTCATTAGCAAATAAATTGTTGTTTTCTTTACCATATTTATGATGGTATGGGATAATAATATTGCATAGTGTATACTGTATACATGCATGTCTGTCGCGGCGGTGCGATAAATGATCTGACGTTGTAAGCGAAAATGTCTCTGTTCAAAGCTGGAGGCCAGATGGTTGGGGTTAGCTTTATTAAACTTTGCAAGATTAATCGTGATTTTATAGAGAGTGTCACAGGTGGGTCGTAGTCGGCCGAGTCCCACCCAAAGGGAGCCACGGCCTCAATACCCCCTCCTCAATGAAGTCAGTAGATGTGAAATATTGTGCCCAAAGTCCATAGACTTTTTATCAAGATATATAAAATGATAATGAATTCAGATTTTGATTTAAACCATATGTTCAGATGACAATTTTGTATTGTAGGTAAGACTGTTTAGTTACAGTAATGGGGAGTGTATGTATTAAAAATGGGTAAAGTAATGGGGAGACTGGTTGGGTGGAGATGGGGAGGATGCATGCCGGAAGGGTGAAGACATGGCGGGTGTGTACTCAACTAGTTGTGCTTGTGGGTGTTGAAATTCGGCTCTTTGGTCACGCCTCTTAACTGTCAATCAATTGGTGTACAGATTCTGGAGCCTATTGAGCTGTATCATATCTACATTTGCACAGTGAATGGAGTCAGCCTCCACCACATCATTGACTAATGCATTCTATTTGTTAACTACTCTGACACTGAAACAATTCTTTCGTACATGTGTGTGTGTAATTACCGTCTACGTGTAATTACCTAAGAGTAGTTACCGGATGAGAGCTACGCTCGTGATGTCCCGTCCTTCCAGCGTTTGTGTGTGTGTTTGTGTGTGTGTTTTCACCTAGTTGTACTCAACTAGTTGTGCTTGCAGGGGTTGATCTCTTGCTCTTTTGTCCCGCCTCTCAACTGTCAATCAACTGATGTACAGATTCCTGAGCTTATTGGGCTCTATCATATCTACACTTAAAACTGCGTATGGAGTCTGTTTCCACTACAACACTTCCTAATAAAGCATTCCATTTATTAACTACCCTGACACTAACAAAATTCTTTCTAATATCTTTATGGCTCATTTGGTCTCTCAATTTCCAGCTGTGTCCCATAGCACTTTATCTACCCTATCAAATCCTTTAAGAATCTTGTATGTGGTGATCATGTACCCCCCCCACTAACTCTCTTGTCTTTAAGCGATGTGAGGTTTAATTCCTGTAGTCTCTCCTCATATCTCATGCCCCTCAGTTCAGGCACTAGTCTGATGGCAAACCTCTGAGCTTTCTTCAAAATAGTTTCATACTTCACGAGATATGGACTCCATGCTGGAGCTGCATACTCCAGGATTTTTTTGGCATACATGGTATACAAGGTTCTGAATGATTCCCTACACAAGTTTCTGAATGCTGTTCTTATGTTGGCCAACCTTGCATATGCCGCTGTGGTTATCATCTTGATGTGGGCTTCAAGCGACAGGTCTTGTGTGATATCATCCGCCACGTCTTTCTCTCCCTGATTCTAGTAGAATTCCATCTCCCAAATGATACCTTGTATCTGGCCTCTTGCTCCTTACACCTCTTTTCATTACATTACATTTCCTCAGGTTAAACTCTAACAAATATTTGTTGGATCATTCATTCAGTTTGTCCAGGTATTCTTGAAGCCTCATGCGGTCCTCCTTTGTCTTAATCCTTCTCATAATTTTGGTATCATCAGAAAACATTGAGAGGAATGAGTCTATATCCTCTGGAAGATCATTTACGAATATTAGAAATAGGATAGGTCCGAGTACAGAACCCTGTGAGACTCCACTGGTGACTTCACTCCACTATAAGGTCTCAACCCTGACAGTAACTCTCTGCTTCCTTTTGCTTAGGTACTCCCTTATCCACTGGAGCTCTCTACCAGTTACTCTAGCCTGTTTCTCCAACTTTTGCATCAGCCTCTTCTGGGGTACTTTGTCAAAGACTTTCCGACAGTCCAAGAAGAGCCATATGCTCAACCTTCTCTTTCTTGCTTAATCTTTGTCAATTTCTATCCTGAGATGATTTTGGGGCAAACCGTCCCCGCGGCCCGGTCCTCGACCAGGCCTCCTTTTTGTTACACACCCCCAGGAAGCAACCCTTAACAGCTGTCCTACTCCCAGATACCTATTTACTACTAGGTGAACAAATGCATCAGGGTGAAAGAAATTCTCCCCATTTGTTTCCGCCTCCTCCAGGAATTGAACCCGGAACCTGAGGATTATGACTCCCGAGCGTTATCCACTCAGCTGTCAGGCACCTGATCGTAGAATTATATTAAACCTGTAAGGCAAGATTTACCATCCCTGAACCCATGTTGGTGGTGTGTCACGAAGTCCCTTCTCTCCAGATGTTCTCATCTAGTTGTACTCATCTAGTTGTGCATACAGGGGTTGAGCTTTGGCTCTTTGGTCCCACCTCTCAACCATATCCGGGGCGGGGGATTTCTATAAATTTGATACTGAACTTTACTTTCTTGCGAACAGAGACCCCAACAACTCCCTGATAAAATAAGATCAGTCACTGTAACTACACTGATGCTGTCGTCAAACAATCAATAATGGAGGCCGGATTGCAAATTGGAAGATCACCCTGAATTCGTTGTGTATTTGGAGAGGGGTTCAACGTCACCTTTACTTAGGGAAACGGCTCCAATCTGGCCTATTAGTCATGTATACACACCCGGTCAAGCAGCCGGTGACTTCCCCACACTCTCCTTGTTATTGGATAATCTCCTAATTCCTCTTCATGATGTTACTGACCTCTATCAACCAATTTGGAACTGTTTCTCTCTCTCTCTCTCTCTCTCTCTCTCTCTCTCTCTCTCTCTGTATATATATATATATATATATATATATATATATATATATATATATATATATATATATATATATATATATATATGTCGTACCTAATAGCCAGAACGCACTTCTCAGCCTACTGTTCAAGGCCCGATTTGCCTAATAAGCCAAGTTTTCATGAATTAATGTTTTTTCGTCTACCTAACCTACCTAACCTAACCTAACCTAGCTTTTTTTGGCTACCTAACCTAACCTTACCTGTAAATATAGGTTAGGTTAGGTTAGGTAGGGTTGGTTAGGTTCGGTCATATATCTACGTTAATTTTAACTCCAATAAAAAAAATTGACCTCATACATAGAGAAAAGGGTTGCTTTATCATTTCATAAGAAAAAAATTATAGTAAATATATTAATTCAGGAAAACTTGGCTTATTAGGCAAATCGGGCCATGAATAGTAGGCTGAGAAGTGAGTTCTGGCTACTAGGTACGACATATATATATATTATATCTATATATATATATATATATATATATATATATATATATATATATATATATATATATATATATATATATATGTATATATATATATGTATATATATATATATATATATATATATATATATATATATACATATATATATATATATATATATATTTTATTAAATATGACCGAAAAAGTAAGATTAATAATTCTAACACGAATTTTCTCAATCTTTCGTACATTATGCTTCACTGTTGGAGGTAAATCAAAAATCACTTCTCCAAAATTCATTTTTATTTCTAGTCTGACGCGACACGGGCGCGTTTCGTAAAACTTATTACATTTTCAAAGACTTCACAAATACACAACTGATTAGAACTTGCGTTTCCCTGATTTTATATCTACATTTGAGTGAGGTGGGAAGGGTGATGTGGCATTACATTTGAGTAAGGTGGGAAGGATGATGTGGCATTAGAGGATATTAATAGGGTATTAAAAGTATCAACACAAGACAGAACACGAAACAATGGATATTGAATAGAAGTGTTTGTAGAAAGCCTATTGGTCCATATTTCTTGATGCTTCTATATTGGAGCGGAGTCTTGAGGTGGGTAGAATATAGTTGTGCAATAATTGGCTGTTGATTGCTGGTGTTGACTTCTTGATGTGTAGTGCCTCGCAAACGTCTAGCCGCCTGCTATCGCTGTATCTATCGATGATTTCTGTGTTGTTTACTAGGATTTCTCTGGCGATGGTTTGGTTATGGGACACCCACACCCACACCCACGTACAGATTGGCGAAGCGACTCAACGGCCTGCTGACTCCTTATGTTCCTTGCGCCTTCAGCCTGAAGTCTCCAAAGGAATTTGTGGACTTACTGCGGGGCGCACGGGCCACAGGGATAAGAGCCTCGTTGGACGTAGAATCGCTGTTTACCAACGTACCTGTGGACGAGACAATCGGAATGATAGCCGACAGAGTGTATCGTGATCCAGCCTGTACTCCTCTTGACATGCCAGAAAGTATTCTGAGGAAACTACTCCAAGCTTGTACTAAAGAGGCACCCTTCTTGAGCCCGGATGGGCACATGTATAAGCAAGTAGATGGGGTCGCTATGGGTTCTCCCCTAGGTGTCCTGTTTGCAAACTTCTACATGGGTACCATCGAGCAAAAAGTCTTAGTCGACATGAACTTGAAACCGGCCATATACTGCAGGTATGTTGACGACATTTTTACACAGGTACCTGATGTCAGACATCTGCAGGAGCTGAAGGAGGCATTTGAGCAGAGTTCCGTGCTGCGTTTCACTTACGAGACGGAAAAGGATGGGAAGCTGCCTTTTCTAGATGTAACAGTCATGGAAAAGGGCGGAGGTTTCCACACTGCAGTCTACACAAAGGAAACAAACATAGGAATGTGCCTAAATGCCAACAGCGACTGCCCTGACAGGTACAAGAGGAGTGTTGTTAACGCATACGTCGACCGTGCTCTCAGCCACAGCTCAGAATGGAAGCAAGTCGACGAAGAACTCTGTAGGGTAAGGCAGGTTCTAGTCAATAACGGCTTCTCCAATGGTTTCATCGAAGACATCATAAGAAGGAAAGTGAAAAGCCATGCAACCTCCGAAGAGACAACTAACACAACACCTATACCCCCTATTAGACTATTTTACAGGAACTTCTTTTCCACAGCTCATAAAACAGAGGAAAGGGTCCTGAAAGATATTGTTAATAGAAACGTTATCCCTACAGACAAAAATCAGAGGATACAACTGACGATTTACTATAAAACCAGAAAAACGGCCAGCCTACTCATGAGAAACTCTCCAGACACGAAACAGAACGCTTTAAAAGAGACTAACGTCGTCTATGCCTTCAAATGCCCACTTGGGGACTGTAAGCTCCAAAAAACCCAGTATATAGGCAAGACAACAACATCTCTTTCTAGGCGTTTAACGATGCATAAACAACAGGGCTCCATTAAGGAACATATAATCTCTTCCCATAACCAAACCATCGCCAGAGAAATCCTAGTAAACAACACAGAAATCATCGATAGATACAGCGATAGCAGGCGGCTAGACGTTTGCGAGGCACTACACATCAAGAAGTCAACACCAGCAATCAACAGCCAATTATTGCACAACTATATTCTACCCACCTCAAGACTCCGCTCCAATATAGAAGCATCAAGAAATATGGACCAATAGGCTTTCTACAAACACTTCTATTCAATATCCATTGTTTCGTGTTCTGTCTTGTGTTGATACTTTTAATACCCTATTAATATCCTCTAATGCCACATCATCCTTCCCACCTTACTCAAATGTAATGCCACATCACCCTTCCCACCTCACTCAAATGTAGATATAAAATCAGGGAAACGCAAGTTCTAATCAGTTTGTGTATTTGTGAAGTCTTTGAAAATGTAATAAGTTTTACGAAACGCGCCCGTGTCGCGTCAGACTAGAAATAAAAATGAATTTTGGAGAAGTGATTTTTGATTTACCTCCAACAGTGAAGCATAATGTACGAAAGATTGAGAAAATTCGTGTTAGAATTATTAATCTTACTTTTTCGGTCATATTTAATAAAATATGTCTACAGGAAAGACTGCTACCAAAATATACTAATATATATATATATATATATATATATATATATATATATATATATATATATATATATACATACATATATATATATATATATATATATATATATATATATATATATATATATATATATATATATATATATATATATATACATACATATATATATATATATATATATATATATATATATATATATATATATACATATATATATATATATACATATATACATATATATATATATATATATATATATATATATATATATATATATATATATATATATATATATATATATATATATATATATATATATATTAGTATATTTTGGTAGCAGTCTTTCCTGTAGACATATATTATTAAATATGACCGAAAAAGTAAGATAAGATTAATAATTCTAACACGAATTTTCTCAATCTTTCGTACATTTCTTTTCACTGTTGGAGGTAATTCAAAAATCAATTCTCCAAAATTCATTTTTATTTCTAGTCTGACGCGACACTTGAGCGCGTTTCGTAAAACTTATTACATTTTCAAAGACTTTAGTTAACATATACACAACTGAATAGAACTTACTGAATAGAATAGAACATCTCCGATTTTGTTTATATCTACATTTGAGTGAGGTGGATGGGGTGAGGTGGTATTTAATAAGGTATTAATTTCATCAACACAAGCCAGAACATGAAACAATGGGTATTGAATAGAAGTGACTGTAGAAAGCCTATTGGTCCATATTTCTTGATGCTTCTATATTGGAGCGGAGTCTTTGAGGTGGGTAGAATATAGTTGTGCATTAATTGGCTGTTGATTGCTGGTGTTGACTTCTTGATGTGTAATGCCTCGCAAACGTCAAGCCGCCTGCTATCGCTGTATCTATCGATAATTTCTGTGTTGTTTACTATGATTTCTCTGGCGATGGTTTGGTTGTGGGAAGAGATTATATGTTCCTTAATGGAGCCCTGTTGCTTATGCATCGTTAAACGCCTAGAAAGAGATGTTGTTGTCTTGCCTATATACTGGGTTTTTTGGAGCTTACAGTCCCCAAGAGGGCATTTGAAGGCATAGACGACGTTAGTCTCTTTTAAAGCGTTCTGTTTTGTGTCTAGAGAGTTTCTCATGAGTAGGCTGGCCGTTTTTCTGGTTTTATAGTAAATCGTCAGTTGTATCCTCTGATTTTTGTCTGTAGGGATAACGTTTCTATTAACAATATCTTTCAGGACCCTTTCCTCCGTTTTATGAGCTGTGGAAAAGAAGTTCCTGTAAAATAGTCTAATAGGGGGTATAGGTATTGTGTTGGTTGTCTCTTCAGAGGTTGCATGGCATTTCACTTTCCTTCTTATGATGTCTTGGACGAAACCATTGGAGAAGCCGTTGTTGACTAGGACCTGCCTTACCCTACAGAGTTCTTCGTCGACTTGCTTCCATTCTGAGCTGTGGCTGAGAGCACGGTCGACATATGCGTTAACAACACTCCTCTTGTACCTATCTGGGCAGTCACTTTTGGCATTTAGGCACATTCCTATGTTCGTTTCCTTAGTGTAGACTGCAGTGTGGAAACCTCTGCTCTTTTCCATGATTGTTACATCTAGAAAGGGCAGCTTCCCATCCTTTTCCATCTCGTAAGTGAAACGCAGCACGGAACTCCGCTCAAATGCCTCCTTCAACTCCTGCAGATGTCTGACATCAGGTACCTTTGTAAAAATGTCGTCAACATACCTGCAGTATATGGCCGGTTTCATGTTCATGTCGACTAAGACTTTTTGCTCGATGGTACCCATGTAGAAGTTTGCAAACAGGACACCTAGGGGAGAACCCATGGCGACCCCATCTACTTGCTTATACATGTGCCCATCCGGGCTCAAGAAGGGTGCCTCTTTAGTACAAGCTTGGAGTAGTTTCCTTAGGATATTTTCTGGTATGTCAAGAGAAGTACAGGCTGGATCACGATACACTCTGTCGGCTATCATCCCGATTGTCTCGTCCACTGGTACGTTAGTGAACAGCGATTCTACGTCCAGCGAGGCTCTTATTCCTGTGGCCCGTGTGCCCCGCAGTAAGTCAACAAATTCCTTTGGCGACTTCAGGCTGAAGGCGCAAGGGACATAAGGAGTCAGCAGGCCGTTGAGTCGCTTCGCTAGTCTGTACGTGGGTGTGGGTATCTGGCTAATGATTGGCCGAAATGGGTTTCCAGGCTTGTGTGTCTTGACATTTCCATACGCATATCCAGGTTTATATTCCCCAATAACCTTAGGCAGGTGGAGTCCTGATTTCTTGGCGTTCACAGTTTTGATTAGTCTGTTGACCTTTGCTTTCAATTCGGCTGTAGTGTCCTTCGTTACCCTTTGGAATTTAGTTTGGTCAGAGAGAATGAGGTTCATTTTCGCCAGGTATTCGTCTTTTTTAAGAATGACGTATATTGGCGACTTGTCACCTCTTCTGACAACTATCTCCTTGTTCTCACGAAGGCTTTTGGTGAGAACAAGGAGATAGTTGTTAGTTGTCTTTTCAGAGGTTGCATGGCGTTTCACTTTACTTCTTATGATGTCTTCGACGAAACCAATGGAGAAGCCGTTGTTGACTAGGACTTGCCTTACCCTACAGAGTTCTTCGTCGACTTGCTTCCATTCTGAGCTGTGGCTGAGAGCACGGTCGACATAAGCGTTAACAACACTCCTCTTGTAATATATATATATATATATATATATATATATATATATATATATATATATATATATATATATTATATATATATATATAATATATATACGTATATATATTATATATATATATACTAGCTGTACCCGGCTATGCGATGCCATGCGATGCTGTCGCTCAGGCACGCATGTGCGTCGCTAAGCCACAGCCACCTTCCCCTGTCTCCCAGTCCTCCCCACCATTCCCCACTCCACCGTCCTCTCGTCCTCTTCACCATTTCCCCCTCACCAGTCCCTTTGTCCTCCCCACCATCCATTACTCCAACGTCCCCTCATCCTCTTAATTATTCCCAAATCCACTATCCCCTCGTCCTCCTCACCATCTCCCACTCCCCCATCCCCTTGTCCTCCCTAACATACTCCCCCTCCCCGTCCCCTCGTCCTCCCCACCATCCCCCACTCCCTGTCCCCATTGTCCTCCCCACCGTTCTCCATTCCCCTGTCCCCTCGTCCCTACCATCCCCAACTCCCCCATCTCCTTGTCATCTCCACCATTAACTCCTTCCCTGTCCTCTCGTCCTGCCCACCATCTCCTACTACCATCCCCTCGTCCTGCCCACCATCTCCTACTACCATCCCCTCGTCCTGCCCACCATCTCCTACTACCATCCCCTCGTCCTGCCCACCATCTCCTACTACCATCCCCTCGTCCTGCCCACCATCTCCTACTACCATCCCCTCGTCCTGCCCACCATCTCCTACTACCATCCCCTCGTCCTGCCCACCATCTCCTACCACCATCCCCTCGTCCTCCCCTCCATTCCCCACTCTTTCGTGCAATGCATTCCCAAATGATCTGATGTTCCTACCAGAAAATTTTGAACATCAAATGATCTAATGTTCTCATCACTGAAATATTAGAAAAACTGTTTAAAAACGAAATGAAAAACAATGAAAAAATAAAAAATAAACTATACTCACGAAATGAATAGTATGGTAAACAACACAGCTCAATTACAACACTATGTCACTCAAAATAGTTAAATCAAAATGAAAACAATTCGAAATATATGAAAATTCAATTTATCAATGAAATCGTAAATATTGAAATGGAATCGTAACATATTTAGTATCGAGTCTGTTGCTCTTACGTGCCCCAGATGGGGCTGTTTCTTAAAAAAAGAATGTATTTACCTGTCACAGGTGTTGCACGTATACTTATACTTTCAAACTGAAAGGTATGGTATACAATACAGCTCAATTCCAATGCAGTGCATTGGAATTATAATAATTATAATTATAATAATTATAATTATTATAATTAAATAACATAATAATTAAATCATAATGAAAGTAAATCAATCAATGAAAATTCAATTTATTAATGCAGTCCGAAATATTGAAAAGGAATCGTAACATATTTAGTATAGCGGGAGTTGCTATTACATGCAACAGATGGCGCTGTTTAAAAAAAAAACTGTTTTTATCTGTCACAGGTTTGGCATCGATATAGTAGGTATATAAAAAACATGCCCGTATTTGAATGAATGTTGTTGTCAACATTCATTCAGAATGTTGCGGAATGATGAGGAATTAGCCTCAGCTACCATCATCTTTTGTCCGGTCGTGAGGGTTGAGTGGTTAAGGTGTCCTGTACACCAGCTGTTTCTTGCGGCTGGGCCGTGCATTCTAATATTAGAATATTTAGTTAGCAGTCTTTCTTGTAAACATATGTTGTTAAATATGACCGAAAAGGTATGATTAATGATTCTAACACGAATCTTCTCAATAATTCATATGTTTCTCTTCACTGTCGCGGGTAGTTGACAGTGGAGTTTGAGAACCTGTTGGACGACATATTTGACCTTGAGACGCAAAAGAAGGTTATCACTAAAGACACCTTGCAAGCAGAACTTATTGCAGAAGGAGGAAAGATTCGAGGTAACTACAGAAGGACCACACTATCCCCCGAGCTCAAAACAGCAGCTAAGAGCCTTCATGAAAATAAGGAGATTATCGTCAGGAGAGGTGACAAGTCGCCAATATATGTTATTCTTAAAAAAGACAAATATCTTGCAAAAATGAACTTCACACTATCCGACCAAACTAAATTCCAAAGGGTAACGAGGGACACTACAGCCGAAATGAAAACGTAGGTAAACAGTTTGATTGAAACTGTCAACGCAAAGAAATTCGGAATTAACCTGCCAAAGGTTATTGGGGAATTCAAACCATGGGGTCGCCATTGGTTCTTCCCTAGGTGCCCTATTTGCAAACTTCTACATGAGTACCTTTAGGCACAGGGTCTTAGTTGACATCGACTTGAAACCCGCCTTATAATGCAGGTACGTTGAGGACATTTTTATGCAGGTACCTGATGTCAGATGTTTGCAGCGGCTGAAGGAGGCATTCGAGCAAAATTCGGAGTTAAGTTTCACTTACGAGATGGAGAGTGATGGGAGGCTGCCCTTTCTAGATGTAACAGTCATGGAGATGAATGATGGCTTCCACACTGCAGTTTACACTAAGGAAGCACACAAAGGAATGTGCCTTGATGCCAACAGTGACTGCCCAGATAGGTACAAGAAGAGTGTTGTCAATGCTTACGTCGACCGAACTCTCACTCACAGTTCTGGTTAGAAGCAGGTCGACGAAGAACTCTGTAGAGTAAGGCAGGTCCAAGTCAATAATGGCGTCTCTAACGGTTATGTTGAAGTCGTCATCAAAAGAATAGTGAAGTGCCATACAACCTCTGAACAGTCAACTAACACATCACTTGTACCTCCTATTAGACTGTTTTACAGGAACTTCTTGTCGACGTCTCAAAACAAAGGAAAGTGTCCTGAAAATATTATTAATAGGAACGTTATCCCCACAGACACAAATAAGAAGATACAATTAACGATCTACTACAAAAACAAGAAAACGGTCAGCCTACTCATAAAGAACTCTCCAGACACTAAACTGAACGCCTTGAAGGAAACCAACGTCGTCTATGCCTTCAAATGGCTACTTGGGGACTGTCAGCCCCAAAGACCTCAGTATATAGGCAAGACAACAACGTCTCTTTCTAGGCGATTAACACTGCATGAATAACAGGGCTCCACCAAGGAGCATATAATCTCCACACACAACCAGACCATCACCAGATACATCTTAACAAGCAACACAGAAATTATCGACAGATACAACAGGAGGCTCGACATCGGTGAGGCCCTACACATCAAAAAGTCAAAACAAGCAATCGAAAGCCATTTAACAGATAATTACATTCTACCTACTTCAAGACCCCGAACCAGCACAGAAGCAAGAGGATAGAACGTATACCCATTGTTATATGCCCATTGTATATATCCAATGCATATATATTCATTGTTTTGTGTTTTGTCTTTTGTTTCCTGTCACCTCACCCAAAAACATTTGTATCCCATCACCTCACCCAAAACCAAATTCGAAAAAAACGAGGATTCGAACCTTCGAAGAGGGAGAACGGCGTATTGACATTGTTTGGTTTGTGCCTCAGAGAGGCTACGGGATCTAGTAAGTTCAGTAGAACTTCGGTTTCAACCCTTTTAACCCTGTCGTAGCTCAGTTGATTAAGGCTGTGTCTGAGATGCTCCCAGACGCAGGTTCGAAACATCATCACGGCCCTTGTGGATTTGTTCATTTATAGCGTGAGTTGCTCTTATGTGCTACAGATGGCACTGTTTCTTGAAAAAAAAATGTTTTTACCTGTCACAGGTGTGGCATCTATACTTATACTCACGAAATGAACTGTATGGTAAGAAACACAGCTCAGTTTCAATACAATATCACACAAAATAATTAAATCAAAATGAAAATAAATCGAATTGTATGAAAATTGAATTTGTCACAGCAATCGAAGACATCGAAATGAAATCTTAACATATAATGTATAGGACTTTGTGGTTCGTACGTGCAGCAGATGGCACTATTTATTTAGAAAAAAAATATTTTTACCTGTCACAGGTGTGTGGCATTTATACCTATACTTATGAAATGAACGGTATGGTAAACAACCAGCTCAATTCCAATGCAAGGTCACACAAAATAATTCAGCAAAAAATAATATAAATGAAATTCTATGAAAATTAGATTTACCAATGCAATTGGAAACATTGAAATGGAATTTGTAACCAATTTATTATTGCGTATGTGGTGCTATTACGTGCAATAGATGGAGCTGTTTTTGAAAAAAAAAAAAAAATATCTGTCACAGGTGTGGCATCTATATAGTAGGTATATAAAAACACATGCATATTCGAATGGAACCTTGTGTCAGAATTTCAAAGCAATCGGTGAAGAACTTTGGGAGATTACAGCGTGTGTTGCTCTTACGTCCAACAGATGGCGCTGTTTTTCAAAAAAACATGTTTTTATCCTGTCACAAGTAAGGCATGTATATAGTAGATATATATAAAAAACACACCTATTCGAATGAAACGTCGTGCCAAATTTTCAAAGCAATCGGTAAAGAGGTTTCGAAGATTTCTTTCACATGAAAACACATAAAAAACACAGTTTAAAAAAAAAACATGTTTTTTTCGGTCACAGACGTGACATCAATATAGTATTCTATAACAACCAGCTCGGATGTGAATCGAACATTGTGTGAAAATTTCAAAGCAATCGAAGAAGAACTTTCGGAGACTAGCGATTTTGAACAAACTAACATTTCCATTATTTTATATATATATATATATATATATATATATATATATATATATATATATATATATATATATATATATATATATATATATATATATATATATATATATATATATATATATATATATATATTCACTTACGAGATGAAGAAGGATGGGAAGCTGCCATTTCTAGATGTAACAGTCATGGAAAGGAGCGGAGTTTTCCACACTGCAGTCTACACTAAGGAAACAAACATAGGAATGTGCCTGAATGCCAACAGTGACTGCCCAGACAGGTACAAGAGGAGTGTTGTTAACGCTTATGTCGACCGTGCCCTCAGCCACAGCTCCGAATGGAAGCAAGTCGATGAAGAACTCTGTAGGGTAAGGCAGGTCCTAGTCAACAATGGCTTCTCCAATGGTTTCGTTGAAGACATCATAAGAAGGAAAGTGAAACGCCATGCAACCTCTGAAGAGACAACTAACACAACACCTGTACCCCCTATTAGACTATTTTTACAGGAACTTCTTTTCCACAGCTCATAAAACGGAGGAAAGGGTCCTGAAAGATATTGTTAATAGAAATGTTATCCCTACAGACAAAAATCAGAAGATACAACTGACGATTTACTATAAAACAAAAGAAATGGCCAGCCTACTTATGAGAAACTCTCCAGACACAAAGCAGAACGCTTTAAAAGAGACCAACGTCATCTATGCCTTCAAATGCCCTCTTGGGGACTGTAAGCCTCAAAAAACTCAGTATATAGGCAAGACAACAACATCTCTTTCCAGGCGTTTAACGATGCATAAGCAACAGGGCTCCATTAAGGAACATATAATCTCTTCCCACAACCAAACCATCACCAGAGAAATCTTAGCAAACAACACAGAAATCATCGATAGATACAGCGATAGCAGGCGGCTTGAAATCTGCGAGGCACTACACATCAAGAAGTCAACACCAGCAATCAACAGCCAATTAATGCACAACTATATTCTACCCACTTCAAGACTCCGCTCCAATATAGAAGCATCAAAAAATATGGGCCAATAGGCCCTCTGCAATTACTTCCATTCTTCCCTTCAATACCCATTGTTTCATGTTCTGTCTTGTGTTGAAAGTTTGTTTTCACCTCATCCAAAACTGTTGTAACATATCACCTCACCCAAATGCTGGTATAAAAAATCAAAGATGTTTAAGCTCCATTCAGTTATAGTCTAGTTGTGTGTGTATAAACTAAAGTCTTTGAAAATGTAATAAGTTATTACGAAACACGTTCAAATGTCGCATCAGACTAGAAATAAAAATGAATTTTGGAGAATTGATTTTTCAGTTACCATCGACAGTGAAAAGAAAAATAAGAAATATTGAGAAAATTCGTGTTAGAATTATTAATCTTACTTTTTCGGTCATATTTAATAACATATGTTTACAGGAAAGTCTGCTACCAAAATATACTAATATATATATATATATATATATATATATATATATATATATATATATATATATATATATATATATATATATATATATATATATATATATATATATATATATATATATATATATATATATATATATATATATATATATATACACACACACACAACTTTAGAACACTTTCCCACCAGGAGACTGGAACCCTAGCCAGCACAGAAGCCTTCCAGCAACTGGCATAGCAGGTACGCCTTTAACCCACTGCACCACGCTCAGACTCTTAAAAGAGATGGTAATTTCGAGGTATTTAAACACCCCAAAGATTACCACCTCCCTAGGGCAACTAGAGTAAGTGGGGGGTTCACTTACGTTTTGATGTATTGTACTGATATTGATGTACTAAGCAATAGTAGAATTTTTGCTATTCACTTTATAGACCGAAAAAATATGCTAGGAAATAAACATAAATAATCGTAATCATAGTATAGCACCCTTAAATACTATATTATGCCTCAGAAAGCGTATTTTAGGCTTAGGAAGGCTAGGTTTGTGCAGTTTGTCTTTGCAACATGAGTAGAAAGTAGTTTTCCTGTATGTTCAAATTCAATAGTACCGATTTCTACCATCTAACTGCATTGTATGTCATTATATGTACTATAGTTTCTCTCCTTCTTATAAATACTACCAAAAAAGAAGGATAAACTGATGGAGTGCCTTCAGAAAACTCTGAGTGTTTTGCACTACCAAAAACTTGTGGTAGTGCTTGCGGTATGGAAGGGGTGAAGAATTAGTGGCAGGCATCTTGAGAATACCAGTGGCAGGTGTGTGGGGGAGAAGAGCTGGTAGCAAGCATGTGGTGGAGAGGTACTAGTGACAGG
Organism: Procambarus clarkii; assembly: GCF_040958095.1. NCBI lineage: Eukaryota > Metazoa > Arthropoda > Malacostraca > Decapoda > Cambaridae > Procambarus > Procambarus clarkii. The sequence continues at coordinate 34,116,713 of NC_091179.1, forward strand.
TATGTGGAGAAAGAAAAATTGCAAGTATGTGGGGGAGAAGAACTAGTGACATGAATGTGGGGGAGAAGGACTAGTCGCAAATATGAATGGGAGAAGAATTAGAGGCAAGTATGTGGTGGAGAAGAACTAGTGGCAAGTATGTGGTGGAGAAGAACTAGTGGGAAGTATGTGGTGGAGAAGAACTAGTGGCAAGTATGTGGTGGAGAAGAAATAGTGGCAAGTATGTGGTGGAGAAGAAATAGTGGCAAGTATGTGGTGGAGAAGAAATAGTGGCAAATATGTGGTGGACAAGAACCAGTGTTAGGTTTGTGGGGGAGAAGCAGTCGGCAAGTATATGGGAATGAAGAACCAATGGAGGGTATGTGGGTAGTAACTAGTGAGGGGTATGAAGCGGAGAATTAGTGGCAAGAATGTGGTGGAGAAGAAATGGTGGCAAGTATGTGGGGGAGAAGAACTATTGGCAGGTATATGGGGAAGAACTAGTGCCAAATATGTAGTGGAGAAGAACCAGTAGCCGAAACGTGGGGGAGAAGCAGTGACAAGTATTTGGGGGAGAAGAATTAGTGGCAAGTGTGTATGAGATAAGAACTACTCTCAAGTATTTGGTGGAGAAGAAACAGTGGCAGGTATGTAGTGGAGAAGAACTAGTGGCATGTATGTTGTGGAGAAGAAAAAGGGGTAATTATGTAGGGAAGTGGATCTAGTGGCAAGTATGTTGGGGAGAAGAACCAGAGGCAAGTACGTGGGAGGTATAATACATGGCTGGTGTTCACATTTACTAGGAAGAGTCATGACCTGCCAAAGGGAGCGTCCTCTGGGGTCCTCAGCATCTCCAGGTCGAGCCCATTCGTCTCAACTCGAGTCTTCCTTTTGATTTACTCATTTTTACTTCTACAGGTTCTTCTCCCCCACATACTTACCACCAGTTCTTCTCCGCCACATATTTTTAAATTACTACTTATTTTAAATTTTACATATATTAAATTATTATTATAATATATTATTTTACATATATAATTTATAATATATGTAAATATAAAAGATGGCACTCTGGCAGGCACACAAGACTCCCTGCTGGAAGACCTGCAGCTGGTGAAGACACTGGGGGAGACCATGGGACTCGTTCTTAACCCCTCCAAGTGCGAAATTATTTCATCCAGTGAGATAATCATTAGAGCAGTGAAATCAGTTTTACTAGAAACCTCAGTCATCAAACCTACCGACAATACACTACTTGGAGCACCTTTGGGCCACAATGCCATTGCTGCAGTCCTTGACAAAAAGTTTAACGACATAAGAGGATGGAAGAGAGAATAAGGGACTTGGACTCCCATGATTCCCTCTACTTTCTCACAAAGTCCCTTCCCCTGCCCAGGCTAATGTACTTTTAAAGGTGTGCACCCCCTTTTGGCAACCCACTTCTTAATCAATATGATGAGCTCCTCAGGTCAATATTCAGGAAGGTGCTTAACCTAGCTTTAGATGACAGTCAGTGGGACCAAGCAACACTACCAGTGAGATTTGGGGGGATAGTCATACGAATGGCAACTGAGGTAACACTTCCAGCATTCCTATCCTCATGTACAGCAGCCAACGAATTAGTAGGGCAGATCCTACCAGAGCGTATGAGAAACACAGCGGGATCTCATGATCAAACGTTCATCGAAGCAGCCAGACATTGGGAAACCATTGCACACCCTCTACCCCAACCACAAGCCCCAAAAAACCACAAGCAGGCCCACTGGGATAGCCCCATAATGGAAAAGATTGTCACAACAATGAATGAAAGCGCAGATGCAGAAAACATAGCCTGGCTCCTAGCGGTAACAGCACCCCACGCCGGGGATATTTTATTGGTTGTGCCCAATGCAGCCCTGCGAACTCGCCTCAATGATGATGCTCTCCGCATGTGTGTTGCCCTTCGCCTTGCCGCTCCCATCCTCACCAAACATAGGTACATCTGCGGAATTGCGATGGTAGACCAATATGGTCGTCATGGTTTAGTATGTCGTAAATTACAGGGTAAGATTGCAAGACATGAAGAAGTCAACGACATCATCAAGAGGAGTTTCGCCATGACCCGCTGCCCAGCACTAAGAGAACCACATTTATTCAGACCCAGCGACTCTCAGAAGTGCTCCGATGGAGTCATCTTGCTTCCTTGGAAGGATGGTAAGCAGGTGGTGTGGGATTACATGTGCACTGCCTCACTGGCCAGTAGCTACCTCCACTACAGCACACATGAAGGGGGTGGTGCTGCTTCTTTCAGGGAATCGCAGAAAATGATCAGATACAGAGGTCTGGCACACTGCTTCAGCTTTGTTCCGCTAGGGTCGGAGACCCTTTGTTCGTAGGGAAAATATGCATTGAAGTTCCTGAAGGAATTGGGGGACAAATTGATTGACGATACAAATGACCAGAGAGCAAAAAGTTCCTTAGTTCCAACGCCTCAGTGTTGCAATTCAGAGGGGGAATGCCTGTTGCGTCTTGGGCACTAGTCCAATTTCGGAGGAATTCGAGGAAGTGTTTGACTTGCAATAATGATCGAACCTGTCTGTAACATTTATCAATGTTTCCCATTGTCGTGTTTTTCGAGAGATCCTTAAACTTTAAGCACTTTTTGTATCAACCAATATATATCTTGTAACCATTAAATACATAATAAAGCACAAAAAACACAAAAGGAAGGGGGTGGTAGGAGAAAAGCACACAAAAACTGTATTGGAGGGGACCTAAACATTCCCTGTAATGCGTTATGTGTGGTTTCCTCCGTGGCTAAGAGACCCCTTCTTCCAGCCAGAGGTGGAACTCCCTTCCCTTTATGAAAAAATATAAAAGATATATTATACAATATTATAATCATGTAATATATAAGATATATTATGTAATATATAAAATATATTATATTAAAAAATATTAATGTAATACATAAGATATATTATATAATAAAATATTATTGTAAGATTAATGTAATATTATTATATAATAATATATGCATATATTATTTAAATAAATTTGTTTACACTACATATTTTAAATTTCGTATTTTAAAATTCTATGTGTTTAAATATATTCCATACTAGGAGAGGTACCCGGCAGAGTCCGGGACAGTGTCTCTCTCTCCCCCGACGCCTCTTCTTTTCTCCTCTCCACACATCCTCCCATTTTCCCGTCGCTTTTTTTTCTTCAATCACCTTATAATTTTTTTTTCCTTCGCCCACCCTTGTCCCAGTCCTCTCCTCTCTCTCCTCCCATCTTCCCCATTTTCTCTCCCCTCAATTTCCATTTATATAGAAGGGGTGCAAGCGGGTCTCTATCCTTCTCTTCCCCCACTCTTCTCTCCATCTTCCCCTTGAGGCCCCTCGTCTACGTCCCCTTGGTCATCTCTTCGTCCCTGCTCTTGTCCTAACCCTTTTCTTCCCCCCTTTCAAAGCCCCCCCTCACCGTCCTAATTTCTCCCATGCCTCCCCCCTTTCTCCCTTCTCTCAGAAAGTGTATTAAGAAGCTTTGAAACATTTGTTTGGGTCTCAGAAATTACATTATTATAACACAACAAATTCCACAGGACTCACATGCTATGTTTCCCACTAAACTCCATGACAATGGCCTAGGGATGTTTGTAATCGCTAATCATTCTTTAACATAATTAAGCCTACCCAGACAAGCCTATGTTCTTCCTGTACCATCTATGTCCGTCTATGTCCACCTGCAAGTTCTATGTCTATCCATCTAACTATCCATCATTCCAATTACCTATCCATCTCTTTGACTGTTAATCTACCAACAGTTGAAACCAGGACGGAAGCCTGGTTTCCTGAAACCAGGAAGGCTGCTTAATTGCCCGTCAAACTCGACTGCTGCTGACGTCAGTCCCCATCCAAGATGGGGAGAAGTGTGGGGAAGAGAATGAGAGACCCACAAACATCCTGGACCGCCTTCTATATAAATGGAAATTGATGGGAGAAATAGGGAGAGGGAAACGAGAGAGAAAATGGTAATGGAAAGAGGCGAGAGAGGAGAGGACTGGGAAAGGGGTAGAGAGGGGGAAAGGGATTGAGAAGGGATCGAAGAAAAAAGAAGCGAGAGGGGGAAAAGGGAGAATGTGGGGAGAGCAGAAAAGAACAGGGGTTGGGGGGAAATGAGACACTGTCCCGGGCTCTGCCGGGTACCCATCCTAGTATGCAATATATTTAGGCACATATAGAATTTTAAAATATGTAATTTAAAATATGTAGTTTGATGAGTAATTCAAAAGGAAGACTCTTCTTGATGAATGGTCTCACCCTGAGATTCTGACGACCCCAGAGGTCGCTCCGATGGGCAGGTGGTCATGACTCACCTAGTAAATGTAAACATCAGCCATTTATTATACCTCCCACATACTACCCACTAGTTCTTCTCCCCCACATACATGTAACTATTTTTTCACCCCCACATACTTACCACGAGTTCTTCTCCACGTACTTGCCACTAGTTCAAAATCAAATAAAATCTAATCAAGTCTCATCTTTATTCAGGTACATATATACAAGATAAGTTACAAACATAATGTAGGACTTCTTGAAAGAGCTAGTATATACAATGCGTAAAGCCACTAATTTTCACAGCGTTTAGGGCAAAGTGTAGGAAAAAACTCATAGACTAAAACTTAATACTAATTAAGATCAAAGCATAAATGTAGTTGAAAAAGGGGAAAAAAGGGGAAGGACACATCGTGGAATTCAGCAGTTATACATGTTGGTCAGGAAAGAGTATTGTTTGCAAATAACAAGACAGGGGTTAACATTAGGGGGGTACGGTAGGTTACATGGAGTTTATTAGGTAGTACTTTGTTTTTTCTCTTAAACTCTTAAACTGGTTGAGAGAGGTGCAGCCTTTGACGTGATTTCGAAAGTCATTCCACATTCTGGGTCCCTTGATTTGAAAAGCATTTCTAGTTTGGTTAAGTTAAGTCGCACTCTTGGAATATCAAATAGGCATTTGTTTTTGGTGTGGTGCCCATGGGTTCTGTTACAACCTTCTAGGAAGCATTCAAGGTCAGGAGAGGCATTACAGTTCAGAGTTTTAAATATACAGAGTACACTTAAGAGTATGTGCAGTGACTTAATATCTAACATATTCAAAGATTTAAGTAAGAGTACTGAGTGCTGTCTGGGGCCAGAGTTTGTTATTGTTCTAAAAGCAGATTTGTGTTGAGTAATTAGAGGACGTAGTTGATTTTGGGTAATAGAACCCCAAGCACAAATACCATAACTGAGATAAGGATATATGAGAGAGTAATAAAGCGTTACCAGGGCAAGGCGAGGTACATAATATCTGATCTTAGAAAGAATGCCAACACTTTAAGAAACTTTTTTTGGTACATTTGGAGTGTAGCCATGGAAATTTAGCTTGTTATCGATGAGAACATCAAGGAATTTACCAACTATTTAGTTTTCTAATTTGGATATTGTTTACTCTTAGATAAATTTGATCTGAGGATTTATTACCAAACAAAATATAGAAACATTTGTTACTGTTAAGGGGGAGTTTGTTAGCAGTTAGCCAAAAAACTTTATTTAGTTCAATACTCGCTATATATTTCAGAGTAAGAGGATTAGGACTGGAAAAAATGAAGGTTGTGTCATCAGCAAATAAAATTGGGTTGAACTGTTTAGAGGCATTTGAAAGGTCATTAATGTAGATGAGAAAGAAGAGAGGGCCAAGTATGCTGCCCTGGGAAACACCAATGTTGTTGGGTATGGTGCGAGAAATGGAATCATTCACAGAAACGTACTGGAGCCTGTCAATAAGGTAAGACTGAAGGTATTGGAGGGAGTGACGTCTGACTCCATTATGATGTAATTTAAGAAGAAGGTTTCTGTGGTTAACAGTGTCAAAAGCCTTATGTAGGTCAACAAATAACCCAACACGAAACTTCTTTTTTAAGAGCTGCATGTATCAAGTTAATCATACTAATCAGAGGATCGTAAATGCTTTTTTTAAGGTCTGAAAAAGTTCTTCTCCCCCACACACTTGCCACTGGTTCTTGTCCAAAACATACTTTCCACTAGGTCTTCTCCTCCACATAATTTCCACACATTCTTCTCCCCCACATTTGTACCAGTGGTTTTTCTCCACACACTTGCCATTAGTTTTTCTCCCCCACATATTTGCCACTGGTTCTTCTTTCCCAAATACCTTTTACTAGTTCTTCTCCTCCACATATTTGCCGCTGGTTCTTCTCCTTCATGTACTTGCCACTAGTTCTTCTCCCCCACATGCCAGCTACTGCTACTCCTTCACACATTTTCCACTTGTTCTTCTCCTCCACATACTTGCCACCAGTTCTTCTCCACCCACATACATACCATTAGTTCTTCTCCCCAACATACCTGCCACCATCAGAATAATTGGATGGAGATGTCAATAATTGCAGGGAGATCTCAGGTATGTAGAGAGATCTGCAACAGCTCCTCAACTATTTTGAATCTGGTTAATTTCAACTCTACAACAATTAAGCAACTCTGTTGCTAGATTATATACTAAAATTCCACAGGTAGTTACCATACATCTGGCAACTCAGCTGGATAATATCTCTGTTCATAGGTTAGTCATTTCCAGACCTTGAAAATAACACAAAAACGCGTCTTCAGCTGTAAGTCAAATATTATGCAGTGCTAAGTTCAACATAAGTAGCTGCCCGAATGTCGTACCGCATTCCATACATCTGACAACTTAGCTAAATACTAGCCACGATATTCATAGGGTAATCATTCATAGTCCTCGAAAAATTTACAAAATTGTAATCTTGCTCCACAAATACAGGTGAGACCTCAATGAGCAGCCGGTGACGTCACACACACCGCTGATGCTACTCCGCATTTGATGACACACACGTTTGTAATTATGACCAGCCTGCAATGGAAGGTTCTGAAACATCAGTCAGGTACTATTACTCTCCTAAACTGATGAAGGGAAGTGAATTATCAGGTGAAAGAGCTAAGTCATTACGACTGAATTGCACTGAGAAGAGATCAGAAGAAGGATTTGGTTTCAGAAGGGGGGTAGGGGGGGGGGGGAAGGAAGGAAGGAATGGTGCCTAAACCACTTGGACGATCAGGGATTAAACGCCGACCTGTATGAAGCGAGACCGTCGTTTTACCGTCCTGCTCAAGTGATGAGTTTATATCTTGTTTTGCATAAATTAATAAAAAATACATGGGCATGATAGTTATAATTGTAACATTAAATAAGGACAATATAATTGGTGCTCATATGCGGTGAGGGGGGGGAGGGGATGTTTAGGGGAATTAACGAGGTGTGGAGGGATTACCAGAAAGTGTGGACAACATAAAATACTTGAATGCTTGTAAAGCAGTGTTCCAAGAAGTGTTGTTTCGAGAACTGTATATATGTCTGCTGTAAGCTTGGAGAATTCAACGCGGTATTGTGTCATGATCGTTGTGGGAGCTTGAAGATGTTAACGACAAACGAGTAAGAGACTTGTAAGTCCAGACTTTGTGATGTCTGCTTTAGATTGATATGATTAGGAGATAGACAACTACACTTATTATTATACTCTATAAGCGATCATTTAAACAATATTAAGTACCTTAAACAATCTTGGGCTGGGATACAAACAATATTTCTTAAAATTTAAATAGTCTTTCCTAAAAAAGAATTGGAAGAAATAAGAGATTCTTTAGTTGAACAAGAAGTAAATTGATTGAAATGGATGGATATTAAAGGGGATAACAACAGGGTATATATTAAAACTTTTATATTATAATTTATATATATTACATTATAATTTATATAGGAATGACTTGGGCAAATGCAAGGGTGAGAACATTGTACTATTATTTGTTTCTTATGTATTAGCCTTCTGCAGTTAATTTTGTTTCTTAGTGAAAATGAGATACTGAATAGGTCTTCATTCACTCTTATATTCAATAAGTAATCTTTAATTAGTAATCTTTTAAAAAATGGAATTAAAAACGCAATCGTTGAAAATGGGATTAAATATGGATCCATTAAAAACAAACTGATTGAGGGAGGATTAAGACTGGCTGATGACGTCATGGAACATTAAGGATGACTGGCACCGCGCGTCACCGAGGAAACAAAATTTAGGGAGGACGGATGCCGGCAGCAGCCGAGGTGGACGGGGAAAAATGTGGCCAGAAGCCTGCGGCTGAAAAAATGAAAACTACAGGCTTCCGTCCTGGTTTCAACTACTGATAGGTGAATAGATAGCTGGATAGTTGTATTTAAAAATGTATAGATAGATGAACGGATATATGGATAGATAGAGGGACAGACAGATAACATGCAGGTGGACAAGGACGGACATAGGTACAGGACGGACATAGGCTTGTCAGGGTAGCATTAAGTAAGTTGATGAACGATTAGCGATTACAAACTTGGCCAACGTCACAGAGCTAAGTGGGAAACATTGCATGTGATTTCTGTGGAATTTTTGTGTTATAATAATGTAATTTATATGACCGAAACAATTGTTTCAAGGTTTCTTAATACACTCTCTGAGAGAAGGGAGTAAGGCGGAATACAAGGAAAAATTAAGGAAGAATGGGAGGATTTGAAAGGGGAAAGAAAATGGTGAGGACGGTGCCCGGGACGAAGAGGGGACCGAGGGGACGGGGACGACAGAGCTCAACGGGAAGATGAAGAGAAGAGTGGGGAGGGGAAGGAGAGAGACCGGCTTGCAGCCTGGCACCCTTTCTATATAAATGGAAGTTGAGAAGAGAAAAAGGGAGGGGAAAGGGGCGATAAAGTGAGGGAGATAAGAGAAGAGAAGACTGGGAGGGGGTGTGGAGAGGGGAAACAGATAAAAAAAGGATATGCAAAGAAAAACAATAGCGAGGTGGAAAAATGATTGTATGTGGGAAAAGGAGAAAAGAAGAGGGGTTGGGGAGAGAGAAAGACAGTGTCCCAGTCACTGCCGGGTACCACTCTTAGTTAGAAATATTTTGATGTATGTGTGTAATTGAAGAAAATAAACTCGTGATTAAAAATGTGACAATGTCAGACCACGGAGGAAAATTGAAACAGGAATTTCCTTAAGTACTTTCGTATATTAATACATCTTCAGAAGGAGTGAAGTGATTTTTATACATATATAGTATTTTAAAATATGTAATTTAAAATATGAAATTTGAGAAGTAAATAAAAAGAAAGATACATACCATTTGTGGGCTCGTCCTGGAGATGCTGAGGACCCCAGAGGTCGCTCCCATTGGCAGGTCATGACTCTTCCTAGTAAATGTAAACATCAGCCATGTATTATACCTCCCACATACTTCACACTAGTTCTTCTCTACCTCATACATGCAACTATTTCTTTTCTACCGCATACTTGCCATTAGTTCTTCTCCACCACTTACTTGCCACTGCTTGTTCTACACCACATACTTGCCACTATTTATTCTTCACCACATACTTGCCAACGGTTCTTCTTCACTACATACTCGCCACTGGTTCTTCTCCATTACGTATTTGCCGCTGGTTCTTCTCGACCACATACTTGCCACATATGTTTCTCCCTCTCATACTTGTAACTAGTTCTTATCCTTCCCATATACCTGCGCTAGTTTTTCACCCCAACAAACTTACCACTAGTTCTTATCCACCACATGCCAATAGTTCTTCTTCACCACATACTTGTCACAAGTTCTTCTCTGGGTGCCAAATATATAGCACCCCCAATACCATGAGCCATTACCTTTTTAATCAGTCTTTCATGTGGCACTGTATAAATAGATTTAATAAAGCCAAGGTACACAACTTCCCAAACCTCACTTCTTCCTTAGTTATGCTGCACTAAAATGATAGCAAATTTATTAAACATGAATCTCTATTTGTAAAACCATGTTGTTAATCATTTATTAATTTATGTTTTTCAAGATGAAGACGAAAAGTATTTGCAATTATCGATTCAAGTAACTTTCCCGCAATAGACGCTAGGCAAATTGGCTTATAGTTTGTCAAAAGTGATCTATCTCCTTTCTTAAAAATTTGTTCCACATTAGCAACCTTCCACGACTTTGGCACTCTACCTGACACTAATGATTTGTTAATATAGTACACAATGGTTCACAAAGCTCTTCTTTGCATTCTTTTAGCACCCTGGCAAACACTTCGTCAGGCCCTTGGGATTTGTTAGTTGTCAGTTTCATTGTTTATTTAATGTCATCCTCCCTGGTAACTGCTAAACTTGTCAATCAATCCTCTTCCCCACCCACATAGATTTGCTTGGCTTAAGGCATAATGTTAAGTTCCTCTTTAGTAAATACAGAGATAATATATTTATTAAATATACTACTCATCTCATCGTCATTATCAGTTTTATGATTTATCTCAATTTTTAATGGACCTATCGTTTCCCTAATCTTTGTTCGATATAACTGAAAAAAAACTTTAGTATTTGTCTTTGCTTGCCCTGCTATCCGAACTTCATAGTATTTTTGCCATCTTTAATTCTTTTTTTAACATTTCTAACCAGTTGGACGAATTCTAGTTCTAAACTGACTTCCCCATTCTTAATCCTTTTGTGCCAAGCTCTCTTTCTACTCACATTTTGGTTCGCATTTGTGTTCCTCACGTGTGCCCCAAAGAATGAGGTGATTTGATAAAATGCTATGCCCAAGATTACCATCCGAGTGCCGGCAGGGAAGTGGTTCAAATAGCTTCGGCTATCTCTTCCTTATGTCCGGTCGTGATGGTCAAGCGGATTAAGGCGTCCCTGTACATACCAGTTGCATTGCTCCTGGCAGTATGGGTTCGAGGCACTTCTGGGGTGTGAGTTTTCAGTCGCATATAGTCCTGGGGACCATTCAGGCTTATTCGCATGTGTATATATATATATATGTATATATATAAATATATATATGTATATACATATATATATATATATATATATATATATATATATATATATATATATATATATATATATATATATATATATACATATATATATATATATATATATATATATATATATATATATATATATATATATATATATATATATATATATGTCGTACCTAGTAGCCAGAACGCACTTCTCAGCCTACTATGCAAGACCCGATTTGCCTAATAAGCCAAGTTTTCCTGAATTAATATATTTTCTATAATTTTTTCCTCGTGAAATGATAAAGCTACCCATTTCATTACATATGAGGTCAATTTTTTTTATTGGAGTAAAAATTAACGTAGATATATGACCAAACCTAACCAACCCTACCTAACCTAATCTAACCTATCTTTATAGGTTAGGTTAGGTTAGGTAGCAGAAAAAGTTAGGTTAGGTTAGGTTAGGTAGGTTAGGTAGTCGAAAAACAATTAATTCATGAAAACTTGGCTTATTAGGCAAATCGGGCCTTGCATAGTAGGCTGAGAAGTGGGTTCTGGCTACTAGGTACGACATATATATATATATATATATATATATATATATATATATATATATATATATATATATATATATATATATATATATATATATATATATATATGTTGTACCTTCTAGCCAGAATGCAGTACTCGGCCTACTATGCAAGGGCCGATTTGCCTAATAAGCTAAGTTTTCCTGAATTTATATATCTTTCTATTTCATTATGTATGAGTAAATTATTTTTTAATTTTAGTTAAAATTAAGATAAATATATGTCCTAACCTAATCAACCCTACCAAACCTAACCTAACCTAACATAATCTAACATAACATAATATAATATAATAAAAATAATGCAAATAAATTAATTGGAAATAATTTGTTGAAAATATGGAAAATTACTCGGCCTATTAGGCAAATCGGGCCTTGCATATTAGGATGAGAAGTGCGTTCTGGCTACTAGGTACGACATATATATATATATATATATATATATATATATATATATATATATATATATATATATATATATATATATATATATATATATATATTAGTATATTTTGGTAGCAGTCTTTCCTGTAGACATATATTATTAAATATGACTGAAAAAGTAAGATTAATAATTCTAACACGAATTTTCTCAATCTTTCATACATTTCGTTTCACTGTTGGAGGTAAATCAAAAATCAATTCTCCAAAATTCATTTTTATTTCTAGTCTGACGCGACACGAGCGCGTTTCGTAAAACTTATTACATTTTCAAAGACTTTAGTTCACAAATACACAACTGAATAGAACTTACGCATCTCCGATTTTATATCTACATTTGAGTGAGGTGGAAGGGGTGATGTGGCATTAACACAAGACAGAACAAGATATGGTATTAATAGGGTATTAATTTCATCAACACCAGACAGAATAAGAGTATTAATAGGGTATTAATTTCATCAACACAAGACAGAACACGAAACAATGGATATTGAATCGAAGTGTTTGTAGAAAGCCTATTGGTCCATATTTCTTGATGCTTCTATATTGGAGCGGAGTCTTGAGGTGGGTAGAATATAGTTGTGCAATAATTGGCTGTTGATTGCTGGTGTTGACTTCTTGATGTGTAGTGCCTCGCAAACGTCAAGCCGCCTGCTATCGCTGTATCTATCGATGATTTCTGTGTTGTTTACTAGGATTTCTAATCCTAGTAAACAACACAGAAATCATCGATTTCTGTGTTGTTTAGTCGAAAAACAATTTATTCATGAAAACTTGGCTTATTAGGCAAATCGGGCCTTGCATAGTAGGCTGAGAAGTGCGTTCTTGCTACTAGGTACGACATATATATATATATATATATATATGTCGTACCTAGTAGCCAGAACGCACTTCTCAGCCTACTATGCAAGGACCGATTTGCCTAATAAGCCAAGTTTTCATGAATTAATTGTTTTTCGACCACCTAACCTACCTAACCTAACCTAACCTAACTTTTTTGGCCACCTAACCTAACCTAACCTATAAAGATAGGTTAGGTTAGGTTAGGTAAGGTTGGTTAGGTTTGGTCATATATCTACGTTAATTTTAACTCCAATAAAAAAAAAATAACCTCATACATAATGAAATTGGTAGCTTTATCATTTCATAAGAAAAAAATTAGAGAAAATATATTAATTCATGAAAACTTGGCTTATTAGGCAAATCGGGCCTTGCATAGTAGGCTGAGAAGTGCGTTCTGGCTACTAGGTACGACATATATATATATATATATATATATATATATATATATATATATATATATATATATATATATATATATATATATATATGTATATCACGAAAATAAACACGTGATTAAGAATGTGACAATGTCAGACCACGGAGGAAAAATGAAACAGGAAATTTCCTTAAGTACTTTCGTATATTAAATACATCTTCAGAAGGTCCAAAAGGTCCAAAAGGTCCAGAAGGACCTTCTGAAGATGTATTTAATATACGAAAGTACTTAAGGAAATTTCCTGTTTCATTTTTCCTCCGTGGTCTGACATTGTCATATATATATATATATATATATATATATATATATATATATATATATATATATATATATATATATATATATATATATATATATATATATATATATATATATATATATATGTTGTTTGTGAGGGTACCACCTCTGGTGCCAATGTGGGGACCCATAGCCTCGGAGAAGAAAATAAAAAGTATTCAGAGGAGACCTTGTGGTTTCTCACTGAACACTAATATTATCTTCTCCTACCACCCCCATTCTTTTGTATGTACACATATATATTTACTTTATTTGAACTTTGTTACAAAAAAGGAGTTACATATAGGTTACAAAGATGGTTGTCATAGGTTGTCGAGTTCCTCCAGCTCCTCAGATGGCGGGCAGGAACCCTGGATGCAGTGCGCATTTCCCCTCTGTATCGCCACACTGAGGCGCTGGAAAAGAAAGCTTGCAGCTCTCGGGTCCCTTGTTGTTTCAATGAGCCTAGAACCCAGTTCCTTCAAAAAACTGGTAGCACTTTTACCCCAGGCGCCGAGCGTCTCAGAAGCAATGGGGACAAAATTGTAGTGATGATCCAGTTCTCTATACTTACGGGATTTGGCTGCTTCCCTGTGGGTGGCAGCGCCACCTGGTTGTGCAACACTGAGGTTAATGTAGGTGTTAGCCAGGGTTGATACGCACGTGTAGTCCCATACCAACTGCTTGCCATTCTTCCAGGGGTTCACTGTGATACCATCTGGGCGACCAATAAGAGCATCAGAGTTACGGGGCGTTAGGTAACGGGGCTCTCTTTCAGCTGGGCATCCAGCTGTGGTGAGGCTCCTCTTGATGATGTCGTTAACTTCGCTGTGCCTCGAGTGCCATCCCCCTGTGCTTTGGCAGAGTAGGCCATGGTGACCGTACCTGTCAGCCACCACCTCGCCGCAAATACACCTATATCTGGTGTGGATTGGGGCAGCAAGGCGGAGGGCCACAGCAATTCGGAGGGCGTGTGGTGTGAGACGCGTGCCAGTTGCCGACATTGGGGTTGCTAACAGGAAATCCCCTGCATGTGGTGCTGCTACTGCTGTGAGGCGAGCAATGTCGTGTTGTGTTGTTGCAGCACCCAGGCACTCTGCAGCAACTTGGTCTACAATGGGACCATCCCAGCTGGATTGCTTGTGGGATTTTGGGGATGGTGGTTGAGGTGATTGGCCTGCACGAGAGGCCCACTCTGTGGCACAGCGTGTAAAATTGGGATCATGTACACCTGCCAGCTGATGTAAGTGGGCAGGTAGAATTTCCTTCACAAGGTCGTCGGATGCTGATAAGGAGGACAGGAAGGCTGGAACAGCGATTTGCGTTGCTGTTCGAACTCCGAGGCCCCCAAGTCTTACGGGAAGAGAGGCTTGTTTCCACTGTAGGTCATCGAGAGAGAGGTTAAGGGCTTTTTCTAGCATTGATTTCAGTAACCGGTCATACTCACTTAGTTTTTGGCTACTGTAAGATGGTGAACACCTCAGAAAGTAGGTTAACCTGGGGAGGGACAGACATCTGGTGATGAGGTAGAGTGCATCATGAGCATCAATATCCTCAATCCACCCATCCATCCTCTTAAGGTCGGCGATTTTCTTATCAAGGACCTCATCGATGGCTTTCAACCCCAGGGGAGCTCCTAGGAGTGTGCTGTCTTCAGGTTTAGTTTTATGGATATTTGGCAGAAGACCCTCTATTCTCTCTACGATGCCCTGGTTGGAACATATTATTTCACATTTAGAAGGGTTCAGGGTGAGGCCTAAAACTGCACCTTGCTCCTGGATTTTTCTGATGTCCTCCAGGAGGGAGTCTTGGGAACCAGCTAGGGTACCATCATCCAAGAACCAGATGTTAAGCTCGCTGGACAGGACCTCTGTGACTTGTTTGATGACTAAGCAGAAAAGGAGAGGAGCGAGGGGGTCACCCTGTTGGACGCCTTCTCGCGAGTCAATTTCATGTTCGCCAAAAAGTAGCTTAAGATCCATACTGTAGCATGAATGTACAAAAGGGTAGAGGGAAGGGAAATGACTATGAACCGCACGGAGTACAGCATCCCTCCGCACCAAATTGAACGCATTTTTGAAATCTAGCTTGATAAGGGCCTTTTCGTCTGTGATGTTGGCGATGAAGGCTCGAGCTGCATGGGCTGCCGCCTCACACCCTTGTGGAATGCCAAACCCGAGCTGTTTTGGCTTCAGCATGTTGGCCGCTGCATCACTAACTGTTCTTGCAGCTGCCTTTGCGACGAGACGCCGGAGAGAATTGCCCACAGCTATTGGCCTGATCCCTCCATCCTTTTTCTTTAGAGCACAGAGAGATGCTCCAAAAAAGATAGGTCTTATGGACGCTGGTATGTTGCCAGCTAGACATGTGTTGGTGAATCTGGTTAGTTCCACCAAGAGGTTCTTTGCAATGTCACCCAGTGCAGGGTTGAGCATTTGCTTGAGGTGGTTGGGTTTTAGTCCTGTGAACCCACCTGCTGATCCTGTAGGGAAGGACATGGCTGCTTTATGGACCACAGATTCAGCCACCCAGAGAGGGTCTGCTCCGGTTATCTTCTTGAGGTTATCTTGAGATGATTTCGGGGCTTTTTAGTGTCCCCGGGGCCCGGTCCTCGACCAGGCCACCACCCCCAGGAAGCAGCCCGTGACAGCTGACTAACACCCAGGTACCTATTTTACTGCTAGGTAACAGGGGCATAGGGTGAAAGAAACTCTGCCCATTGTTTCTCGCCGGCGCCTGGGATCGAACCCAGGACCACTGGATCACAAGTCCAGCGTGCTGTCCGCTCGGCCGACCGGTAGCCCCCACTTGTACAATGTCGTCCTCACGCGGAGCCCTGGGTGGGTGTTTCTCCCTTAGGGCTTGAGCTGTTGCGGCATCTCTGTCGGCAATTGAGTCCTCACTGGTGATGACTCGTATTGCGCCAATAGTGTTTCCTTCTTCTATTTTCTTGGTGACTGATGTTCTGATTTTTGATGTCTCGGATATGCCACTGTTGCTCTTCCTGCCGTGGGTGTTTCTCGCGCGAGTGGGAAGGCGCACCTGGTTGTCCTCCCTGGGAAAATCATTTATAGCTTTGATCATTTATATATATATATATATATATATATATATATATATATATATATATATATATATATATATATATATATATATATATACATATTTATATATATATCACCTAACCCAGTGCGGGTATAAAATCAACTAATATTTATATATATATATATATATATATATATATATATATATATATATATATATATATATATATATATATATATATATATATATATATATAAATATATATTGGTAGCAGTCTTTCCTGTAGACATATATTATTAAATATGACCGACATAGTAAGATTAATAATTCTAACACGAATTTTCTCAATGTTTCTTATATTTTTCTTCACTGTTGATGGTAACTGAAAAATCAATTCTCCAAAATTCATTTTTTGAATTCCAAAAATTCGCCGGAGAGAATTGCCCACAGCTATTGGCCTGATCCCTCCATCCTTTTTCTTTAGAGCACAGAGAGATGCTCCAAAAAAGATAGGTCTTATGGACGCTGGTATGTTGCCAGCTAGACATGTGTTGGTGAATCTGGTTAGTTCCACCAAGAGGTTCTTTGCAAAGTCACCCAGTGCAGGGTTGAGCATTTGCTTGAGGTGGTTGGGTTTTAGTCCTGTGAACCCACCTGCTGATCCTGTAGGGAAGGACATGGCTGCTTTATGGACCACAGATTCAGCCACCCAGAGAGGGTCTGCTCCGGTAGCCCCCACTTGTACAATGTCGTCCTCACGCGGAGCCCTGGGTGGGTGTTTCTCCCTTAGGGCTTGAGCTGTTGCGGCATCTCTGTCGGCAATTGAGTCCTCACTGGTGATGACTCGTATTGCGCCAATAGTGTTTCCTTCTTCTATTTTCTTGGTGACTGATGTTCTGATTTTTGATGTCTCGGATATGCCACTGTTGCTCTTCCTGCCGTGGGTGTTTCTCGCGCGAGTGGGAAGGCGCACCTGGTTGTCCTCCCTGGGAAAATCATTTATAGCTTTGATCATTTATATATATATATATATATATATATATATATATATATATATATATATATATATATATATATATATATATATATATATATATATACATATTTATATATATATCACCTAACCCAGTGCGGGTATAAAATCAACTAATATATATATATATATATATATATATATATATATATATATATATATATATATATATATATATATATATATATATATATATATATATATATATATATATATATATATATATAAATATAAATATATATTGGTAGCAGTCTTTCCTGTAGACATATATTATTAAATATGACCGACATAGTAAGATTAATAATTCTAACACACATATATATATATATATATATATATATATATATATATATATATATATATATATATATATATATATATATATATATATATATATAAATATAAATATATATTGGTAGCAGTCTTTCCTGTAGACATATATTATTAAATATGACCGACATAGTAAGATTAATAATTCTAACACGAATTTTCTCAATGTTTCTTATATTTTTCTTCACTGTTGATGGTAACTGAAAAATCAATTCTCCAAAATTCATTTTTATTTCTAGTCTGACGCGACACTTGAGCGTGTTTCGTAAAACTTATTACATTTTCAAAGACTTTAGTTTACACAGACACAACTATAACTGAACAGAGCTTAAACATCTTCAATTTTATACCTGCATTTGGGTGAGGTGATATGTTACAACAGTTTTGGATGAGGTGAAAACAAACTTTCAACTCAAGACCGAACACGAAACAATGGGTATAATATTTTGTAAGTTAAAGTGAAGAATGGAAGTAACTGCAAAGGGCCTATTGGCCCATACTTCTTGATGCTTCTATATTGGTGCAGAGTCTTGAAGTGGGTAGAATATAGTTGTGCATTAATTGGCTGTTGATTGCTGGTGTCGACTTCTTAATGTGTAGTGCCTCGCAGATATCTAGCCACCTGCTATCGCTCTATCTATCGATGATTTCCGTGTTTTTTGTTAAGACTTCTCTGGTGATGGTCTGGTTGTGGGAAGAGATTATATGTTCCTTAATGGAGCCCTGTTGCTTATGCATCGTTAATCGCCTGGAAAGAGATGTTGTTGTCTTGCCTATATACTGAATTCTTTGAGGCTTACAGTCCCCAAGTGGGCATTTGAAGGCATAGACGACATTGGTCTCTTTTAAAGCGTTCTGCTTTGTGTCTAGAGAGTTTCTCATGAGTAGGTTGGCCGTTTTCTTGGTTTTATAGTAGATCGTCAATTTTATCTTCTGATTTTTGTCTGTAGGGATAACGTTTCTATTAACAATATCTTTCAGGACCCTTTCCTCCATTTAATGAGCTGTGGAAAATAAGTTCCTGTAAAATAGTCTAATAGGGGGTACAGGTGTTGTTAGTTGTCTCTTCAG
This sequence comes from Procambarus clarkii, assembly GCF_040958095.1. NCBI lineage: Eukaryota > Metazoa > Arthropoda > Malacostraca > Decapoda > Cambaridae > Procambarus > Procambarus clarkii. The sequence continues at coordinate 34,135,637 of NC_091179.1, forward strand.
AGGTTGCATGGCATTTCACCTTCCGTCTTATGATGTCTTCAACGAAACCATTGGAGAAGCCGTTGTTGACTAGGACCTGCCTTACCCTACCGAGTTCTTCATCGACTTGCTTCAATCCTGAGCTGTGGCTGAGAGCACGGTCGACATAAAATTCTCTACACTATCATATGCATATAAATGTAGAATCATGATCGCGGCCCACCCGCAAGAGTGTGGGAAGTGGGCGAAATGTTACCTGTTACGGCACATCAGCGAAACCAATATTGAGAAGTGAATATTCTTTTCACTGTCCTGACCTTAATTTTTTATGTACGTATTTAATTTCTGTACCAATGTATTCGCAATAGAATGTTCTAGAAGAACATATGTATAAAATGTCACACAAGGATGCGTTAGACCGGCACCAAATAGAGAAACTTCGTCGATTATGCTTGTCGTGTCATTAATACAATAGTTTTGCCACGAAGATACAAGACAATTCCGTTCTCCCAAATACGCTATGTGGCTGTTAAAGAAAACGTAAGTTTCATGGCAAACATCATACTATCCTCAAGTCGATTGGATAAGAATTGAATATTGTGGAGGGTACCACATTCAAAGTCCCCGCCAAAGGAGACATTTCATAGTGTAGGCAGGACTGTGCCCTGATTGGTAGACGGCGACCACGCACAGCCTCCTTGCGCAGCAGCCCCGCGCAGGGCGAGAGAGAGAGCCAGATTTGAACTGCATGTGACCCAGCGCGGACGACGCCCACCCGGCACCACCGGCACTTAGGATATGTGCCACTAGGATTCCTGAATAGGCTTTAATTCCCTCTATCCTATCCTTCCTGAGAAGCCTAAACTTGCTTCACCTGCCCTACCAGACCTATCTTCCACGACAACGACAGCTCGAGGTGAAATATTACTGTACTGTTGTTGTACCACGTGCGGTCACCTCCACATTGGCGCAGTGAGTAACCGTTCCCACGTGGTGATCAAGAGGACCTCGCCAAGATATCTGCATCATCGTGCTTCCGACTTCAGTCAAGACGTCTTAGATAGTGTTCAACGTTTCCAGTCTCGATTTACTGTGCTTTGGTTGCGCCATAGATGTTCTTCGGCTTGTTGTTCAATAGCGGTGCCCAAGATATTTCAGTTCCTGTTTTTTTTCGCATATGCTTTATTCCACATCTCGTGTAACTCCCCAAGACTCTCCATAAGTTCCAATTAACAGTGTTCTATACGGATTATTTCCCTGGAATTTTTTGCATTTTATTGTCTTGCCCCCCAAGCACCGATTCCTGAGGTCCCTAAGTTTTTTAACCAAGGGGGAGCAAGTACCACCATTCACACGGAATACGGGCCACCGTTCCTGAGCGTATCCGGCACCTGTTATTGTTTACGAATCCACTCGCGGAGGATTTCAGGCTATCGTTCCCGAGCGCATCCGTCTCCAGTGTGTTTACTACAGCGACGCTGGCTCCAGCTCTGCAGGGTGCTTGCTACAGGTCTGTTACTTTCTTATTTCTTCCGTTAGCTAGACGTAGCCTGTTCTAGGCTTTCTACAGAGGTAATGGCTCCAGGGAAACATATACATTAACTAAGCCAGTGAGTTTGTTTTCCTACCAGATTTAAGGTGGACGATGATCCATCCTGCACAAAGTTTCCCACGTTCACCTGAAAGAAGTGTTTTTGAGAACCCTCAGCCCAGTGCTCATGAAAATTAGGCACGTTGCTAGTTAAAGTTCCTCGAAGTGTCTGCCATATCAGATTTTCCAGTTCTGCAAGTGCAGTAAGTGCCCAGTTTTTTTTGTCTAAGCCTCAAGTGATTTAAGTACCAATTAAGTGTGCAGTGTTTTATGTTGCTTGAGATCCACCTGCCCCCTTCATATACATTATTGACTGTGCAGTGCTTATTTTTCCTTGTGGAACATTTATTCCTCTCTCTGAACATTGGAATCTTAAGTGTGGCCATTGGTGTCTGTTTTTTTTTTTGTTTTTGTTTGGTGCGATATACATGTGAGGGGCCTGGCCCCAGATCTAAGGCTTATTACCAGGCTTGGCACGATATATTTGAGCTTTAGTTTTCGACACCAGCACAATGGCGCCAATCAAGATAAACTCTGCTTTGGCTGCAGAGCTGCAGCTGCTACCGGGTGTAGGGGATACATTGGCCGCTCGCATTATCAAGTTTCGGCGTCGCCACGAGATCACGGAGGACAACATTTATGATATCAACCGCCTTCGGACCACACCCGATTTGTTGGCTGCTATATCGTTTGAGGTGGGCCCGTCCCAACAGGGCCCCTGGGCCTCAGGTCAGGGGGCAGGAAGTCGTTCATCATCCTCGTCCAGCGAAACGGGTACCCGCCATTCCTCTAGGGGTGCCCGCCATTCCTCTAGGGGTGCCGCCAGCGGCAGACAGCGTGGACGTCGGCTGCAGTCACCGGCCTACTTCAGGGCTAGGGGCCCGCAAGGTGCTCGGCAGGGGAGTTCCCCCCACCATCGATCGGCTCGATCAAGGAGACGGCCAGTTCGACACTCGTCACACAGCTCTCGGACTTCCGATTCAGATGCTTCCCCATCCCGCAGCAGGCGGGCAGGCTATCGCCAATGGAAAGAGACCTTCCGCACGCCACCTCGAGCGTTGGATTATGACGGGACGTCAGATTGGGCCACCTTCTACCGCCGTTTCACATCCTATGTCTCGGAAAAGGACTGGAGCGGGCCTACGTTATTGACGCAGTTAGGGTACTGCCTCAAGGGTAAGGCGAGTGATTTTTACAGTCGCTTACTGGACAGAGAGCCATCCATCGATTATAATCGCATGATGCATAAGATGATCAAACGATTTGGCGATAAGGAAGTTCTGGATGTAGCCATGATGAAGTTTAACCAGGCTCAGCAGGAACCCGAGGAGGACATCGCTGATTGGGCAGACAGGGTCCATCACCTGGCTCATCGAGCCTACAAACGCATACCACAGTGGGAAGTGGAACAAATGGCAGTAATGCGATTTGGCCAGGGATTACAGGATAAGAGTCTGGCAGGATACACTGTGAGGAACTCCTCCATGGAGGAGGCTATTGATCGGGCCCAAACCTTCCAGCACAATGCCGTAGCGATCCACGGTTCCTCAGGTTCCAAAGGATACGACTCCCATCACCGAGTGCCCCAAGGTCAGCAGTGCGAGTGAATGCAGTGGGAAGGTTCTTCCAGTATGAGCAGCCACCCAGGAGTAATGACGCTTCTCGGCGCTGGACACTCGCCCTTCCCAGCTCCCCAGGCACGTCACCGGCTACCAGCCCTTCAGGTCGTGGAATCGACACTTGCCGACTGTCGAGTGCGGGCTCGCATCCTTTATCTTCCATGGGCGTGGAGGCGAAGTTGAACACCTTGGTAGCAGGTATCTTAGAGACCAACGGGAGATTGGACCAGGTGTGTGAGAGTTTGAGGCACCTTATAGTTGCCCTTATGTCACCACAGTATCGCCGTAGCCCTAGGATGACCTGAACAGGTCGCCCTAGGCGACCTGTTCAGTGCTACAGGTGTGGGAAAGAGGGTCATTAATGAACAGACAGGTTTGGATCAGGAAGCGAAGCAAAGTTCTCACAGGAAGTGGGGCCCGTTAAGTCAATGTGGAAAGGAGGGCTCAGAAGAAAATAAAGAATGAACTAGCATTTGGTCAGTTCTTGGAAGGCACAGATCCAATTGCTTTCCCTTGGGATCCTGGGGGTGAGATGTGGGAAGAGGGTTGCTCTGTCAAAGGACTCACATTCAAGGAGCAGCGCTTCGGTGCGAGGAATATTGTTAGGACAGAGTAAATTCCTAAGAGTGAAGCTGAAGACGGAAAAAAATAAATAAAAAACAGAAGAAGGTGGTGTAGTGTATGCAGTGTTGAAACAATTTGTGTATAGTGCAAAGAAAATACGGGTAATACAGTAAATGTAATAGCACCCATTTGTGAAACCGTAAATGTTCTCCTTTGTGGCCTTGTTTGCAACTCCACCCCCTAGTGTGGAGCTGGTGAAGACTTTTTCCAAAAAGACATGTTATATACAGTGAAACATTTCCCCTCTAGTATACCCATTGTTCTATAGGGACGGGAGGAGTGTGGAGGGAACCACATTCAAAGTCCCCGCCAAAGGAGACATTTCATAGTGTAGGCAGGACTGTGCCCTGATTGGTGGACGGCGACCGCGCACAGCCTCCTCGCGCAGCAGCCCCACGCAGGGCGAGAGAGAGAGAGCCAGATTTGAACAGCATGTGACCCAGCGCGGACGACGCCCACCCGGCACCACCGGCACTTAGGATATGTGCCACTAGGTTTCCTGAAGAGGCTTTGACTCCCTCTATCCTATCCTTCCTGAGAAGCCTAGACTTGCTTCACCTGCCCTACCAGACCTACCTTCCACGACAACGACAGCTCAAGGTGAAATATTACTGTACTGTTGTTGTACCACGTGGGTCACCTCCACAATATTATAGAACTATTTGTTCGTCAAACATAAAAATATGTCGCGCGCTCACATTCATGAGAAAAATAGTTGTCCCATTTTTGTGTCCGCGTGGAAGGAAAGTGTTTAAGCAAGTCCCAGCTGCGTCTGGGTGCAAGTGACCAGATAAACAACCCAGTGGGTTTTCTTCCTATTGGGGAGTGTTGTACATGCTGCTATGGCAGTATGTCCACTCACAGGATAAGTGGCGCTGCCCAATAAACTCGCCCCTCTGGGCAAAATTTAAAAAATCAAAATTTAACACCAGGTGTCTTATTACTAACGCTTCGATTAATAAACCTCAGTGTTCAATTTGCCTTATTATGAACATTGTTGCATAGATTTTTTTGGTTTTAAATTCTTACTAATCATAACTCCCAGATTCCTTTCGCAATCCGACTTCGCAATTTCGACACTATCTACCTCGTATCATGTAACTCTATCATCATTACCTAGCCTCAAAATTTTACATTTGTCAGCATTAAACTGCATCTGCCAATCTTTTGCCCATTTCAAACTCCTATTTAGATCGTCATGAAGTGATTGTGAATCTTTTTCCATGTTTATTTCCCTCCTAATTTTTTAATCATCGGCAAATTTGTAAATACTGCTGCAAAAACTATTGCATAGTTTTTCTATTCATAGGTTGTTAAGGTAGGTTAAGTTAGGTTAGGTTAGATTAGGTCAGATGGGTGGCTTGGGTTTGTGCCTTTCTGGTTAGGTTACCACATTGTATTTTGAAGTTTTGTGGCAAAGTAAGAGAAGAAGCGGGTACACGAACGAGATTAACGGCAGAAATGATTGACAACGACTATGGAGAATGAATGACATAGACAGTAGAGAGAGTTATGGAGATGTTGGGCAAACATTGTTATATAATAAGCATCGTTTCAACACATCCACCTGTTTATATAGCACATTTTGTAACTATGTGCACCATAGTACAAATATTGATGTACTAAGCAAAAGTAGAATTTTTGCTATTCACTTTATAGACCGAAAAAAATATGCTAGGAAATAAACATAAATAATCGTATTCATAATATAGCACCCTTAAATACTATATTATGCCTCAGAAAGCGTGTTTTATGCTTAGGAAGGCTAGGTTTGTGCAGTTTGTCTTTGCAACATGAGTAGAAAATAGTTTTCCTGTATGTTCAAATTCAATAGTACCGATTTCTACCATCTAATTGCATTGTATGTCATTATGTGTACTATAGTTTCTCTCCTCCTTATAAATACTACCAAAAAAGAAGGATGAACTGATGGAGTGCCTTTAGAAAACTCTGAGTGTTTTGCACTACCACAAACTTGTGGTAGTGCTTGCGGTATGGAGGGGGTGAAGAATTAGTGGCAGGCATCTTGAGAATACCAGTGGCAGGTGTGTGGGGGAGAAGAGCTGGTAGCAAGCATGTGGTGGAGAGGTACTAGTGACAGGCATGTGGAAAAGGAAAAATTGCAAGTATGTGGTGGAGAAGAACTAGTGGCAAGTATGTGATGGAGAAGAACTAGTGGCAAGTATGTGGAGGAGAAGAAATAGTAGCAAATATGTGGTGGACAAGAACCAGTGTTAGGTTTGTGTGGGAGAAGCAGTCGGCAAGTATATGGGAATGAAGAACCAGTGGAGGGTATGTGGGTAGTAACTAGTGAGGGGTATGAAGCGGAGAATTAGTGGCAAGAATGTGGTGGAGAAGAAATGGTGGCAAGTATGTGGGGGAGAAGAACTATTGGCAGGTATATGGGGGAGAAGAACTAGTGTAAAATATGTGGTGGAGAAGAACCAGTAGCCGAAACGTGGGGGAGAAGCAGTGACAAGTATTTGGAGGAGAAGAACTAGTGGCAAGTGTGTATGAGAAAATAACTACTGTCAAGTATTTGGTGGAGAAGAAACAGTGGCAGGTATGTAGTGGAGAAGAACTCGTTGCAAGGATTTGGTGGAGAAGAGCTAGTGGCCAGTATGTAGGGGAGAAAAATTAGTGGTAAGTATTTGGTGGAGAAGAACTAGTGTTAAGTATGTGGTGAAGAATTACTAGTGGCAAGAATGTGGCGGAAAAGAACCAGTGGCATGTACGTGGGAGGTATAAAACATGGCTGGTGTTCACATTTACTAGGAAGAGTCATGACCTGCCAAGGGGAGCGTCCTCTGGGGTCCTCAGCATCTCCAGGTCGAGCCCATTCGTCTCAACTCGAGTCTTCCTTTTGATTTACTCATTTTTACTTCTACAGGTTCTTCTCCCCCACATACTTACCACCAGTTCTTTTCCGCCACATATTTTAAATTACTACTTATTTTAAATTTTACATATATTAAATTATTATTATAATATATTATTTTACATATATAATTTATAATATATGTAAATATAAAAGATGGCACTCTGGCAGGCACACAAGACTCCCTGCTGGAAGACCAGCAGCTGGTGAAGACACTGGGGGAGACCATGGGTCTCGTTCTTTACCCCTCCAAGTGCGAAATTATTTCATCCAGTGAGATAATCATTAGAGCAGTGAAATCAGTTTTACTAGAAACCTCAGTCATCAAACCTACCGACAATACACTACTTGGAGCACCTCTGGGCCACAAGGCCATTGCTGCAGTCCTTGACAAAAAGTTTAACGACATAAGAGGATGGAAGAGAGAATAGGGGACTTGGACTCCCATGATTCCCTCTACTTTCTCACAAAGTCCCTTCCCCTGCCTAGGCTAATGTACTTTTAAAGGTGTGCACCCCCTTTTGGCAACCCACTTCTTAATCAATATGATGAGCTCCTCAGGTCAATATTCAGGAAGGTGCTTAACCTAGATTTAGATGACAGTCAGTGGGACCAAGCAACACTACCAGTGAGATTTGGGGGGATAGTCATACGAAAGGCAACTGAGGTAACACTTCCAGCATTCCTATCCTCATGTACAGCAGCCAACGAATTAGTAGGGCAGATCCTACCAGAGCGTATGAGAAACACAGCGGGATCTCATGAACAAACGTTCATCGAAGCAGCCAGACATTGGGAAACCATTGCACACCCTCTACCCCAACCACAAGCCCCAAAAAACCACAAGCAGGCCCACTGGGATAGCCCCATAATGGAAAAGATTGTCACAACAATGACTGAAAGCGCAGATGCAGAAAACATAGCCTGGCTCCTAGCGGTAACAGCACCCCACGCCGGGGATATTTTATTGGTTATGCCCAATGCAGCCCTGCGAACTCGCCTCAATCATGATGCTCTCCGCTTTGGAGTTGCCCTTCGCCTTGCCGCCCCGATCCTCACCAAACATAGGTACATCTGCGGAACTGCGATGGCAGACCAATATGGTCGTCATGGTTTAGTAAGTCGTAAATTACTGGGTAAGATTGCAAGACATGAAGAAGTCAACGACATCATCAAGAGGAGTCTCGCCACGACCCGCTGCCCAGCACTAAGAGAACCACATTTATTCAGACCCAGCGACTCTCAGAAGTGCTCCGATGGAGTCATCTTGCTTCCTTGGAAGGATGGTAAGCAAGTGGTGTGGGATTACATGTGCACTGCCTCACTAGCCAGTAGCTACCTCCACTACAGCACACATGAAGGGGGTGGTGCTGCTTCTTTCAGGGAATCGGAGAAAATGATCAGATATAGAGGTCTGGTACACTGCTACAGCTTTGTTCCGCTAGGGTCGGAGACCCTCTGGTCGTAGGGAAAATGTGCATTGAAGTTCCTGAAGGAATTGGGGGACAAATTGATCGACGATACAAATGACCAGAGAGCAAAAAGTTTCTTAGTTCCAACGCCTCAGTGTTGCAATTCAGAGGGGAAATGCCTGTTGCGTCTTGGGCACTAGTCCAACTTCGGAGGAATTCGAGGAAGTGTTTGACTTGCAATAATGATCGAACCTGTCTGTAACATTTATCAATGTTTCCCATTGTCGTGTTTATCGAGAGATCCTTAAACTTTAAGCACTTTTTGTATCAACCAATATATATCTTGTAACCATTAAATACATAATAAAGCACAAAAAACACAAAAGGAAGGGGGTGGTAGGAGAAAAGCACACAGAAACTGTATTGGAGGGGACCTAAACATTCCCTGTAATGCGTTATGTGTGGTTTCCTCAATATTAATAAATAAAATATTAATGTAATACATAAGATATATTATATAATAAAATATTATTGTAAGATTAATGTAATATTATTATATAATAATATATGCATATATTATTTAAATAAATTTGTTTACACTACATATTTTAAATTTCGTATTTTAAAATTCTATGTGTTTAAATATATTCCATACTAGGAGACGTACCCGGCAGAGTCCGGGACAGTGTCTCTCTCTCCCCCGACGCCTCTTCTTTTCTCCTCTCCACACATCCTCCCATTTTCCCGTCGCTTTTTCTTCTTCAGTCACCTTATCAATATCTTTTTCCTTCGCCCACCCTTGTCCCAGTCCTCTCCTCTCTCTCCTCCCATCTTCCCCATTTTCTCTCCCATCAATTTCCATTTATATAGAAGGGGTGCAAGCGGGTCTCTATCCTTCTCTTCCCCACTCTTCTCCCCATCTTCCCCTTGAGGCCCCTCGTCTACGTCCCCTTGGTCACCTCTTCGTCCCTGCTCTTGTCCTAACCCTTTTCTTCCCCTTTCAAACCCCCCTCACCGTCCTAATTTCTCCCATGCTTCCCCCCTTTCTCCCTTCTCTCAGAAAGTGTATTAAGAAGCTTTGAAACATTTGTTTGGGTCTCAGAAATTACATTATTATAACACAACAAATTCCACAGGACTCACATGCTATGTTTCCCACTAAACTCCATGACAATGGCCTAGGGATGTTTGTAATCGCTAATCATTCTTTAACATAATTAAGCCTACCCAGACAAGCCTATGTTCTTCCTGTACCATCTATGTCCGTCTATGACCACCTGCAAGTTCTATGTCTATCCATCTAACTATCCATCTTTCTAATTACCTATCCATCTCTTTATCTGTTAATCTACCAACGGTTGAAACCAGGACGGAAGCCTGGTTTCCTGAAACCAGGAAGGCTGCTTAATTTAATTGCCCGTCAAACTCGACTGCTGCCGACGTCAGTCCCCATCCAAGATGGGGAGAAGTGTGGGGAAGAGAATGAGAGACCCGCAAACATCCTGGCCCCCCTTCTATGTAAATGGAAATTGATGGGAGAAATAGGGAGAGGGAAACGAGAGAGAAAATGGGAATGGAAAGAGGCGAGAGAGGAGAGGACTAGGAAAGGGGTAGAGAGGGGGAAATGGATTGAGAAGGGATCGAAGAAGAAAGAAGCGAGGGGGGGGGGAAGGGAGAATGTGGGGAGAGCAGAAAGGAACAGGGGTTGGGGGGAAGAGAGACACTGTCCCGGGCACTGCCGGGTACCCATCCTAGTATGCAATATATTTAAGCACATATAGAATTTTAAAATATGTAATTTAAAATATGTAGTTTGATGAATGGTCTCACCCTGAGATTCTGACGACCCCAGAGGTCGCTCCGATTGGCAGGTCATGACTCTTCCTACTAAATGTAAACATCAGCTATTTATTATACCTCCCACATACTACCCACTAGTTCTTCTCCCCCACATACATGTAACTATTTTTTCACCCCCACATACTTACCACGAGTTCTTCTCTGCATACTTGCCACTAGTTCAAAATCAAATCAAATCAAGTCTCATGTTTATTCAGGTATAAGTACATACATACAAGATAAGTTACAAACATAATGTAGGACTTTTTGAAAGAGCTAGTATATACAATGCGTAAAGCCACTAATTTGCACAGCGTTTCGGGCAAAATGTAGGAAAAAACTCATAGACTAAAACTTAATACTAGTTGAGATCAAAGCATAAATATAGTTGAAAAAGGGGAAAAAAGGGGGAGGACACATCGTGGAATTCAGCAGTTATACATGTTGGTCAGGAAAGAGTATTGTTTGCAAATAGCAAGACAGGGGTTAACATTAGGGGGGTACGGTAGGTTACATGGAGTTTATTAGGTAGTACTTTGTTTTTTCTCTTAAACTGGTTGAGAGAGGTGCAGCCTTTGACGTGATTTCGAAAGTCATTCCACATTCTGGGTCCCTTGATTTGCAGAGCACTTCTAATTTGGTTAAGTTAAGTCGCACTCTTGGAATATCAAATAGGCATTTGTTTTTGGTGTGGTGCCCATGGGTTCTGTTACAACCTTCTAGGAAGCATTCAAGGTCAGGAGAGGCATTACAGTTCAGAGTTTTAAATATATAGAGCACACTTAAGAGTATGTGCAGTGACTTAATATCTAACATATTCAAAGATTTAAGTAAGAGTACTGAGTGCTGTCAGGGGCCAGAGTTTGTTATTGTTCTAAAAGCAGATTTGTGTTGAGTAATTAGAGGACGTAGTTGATTTTGGGTAGTAGAACCCCAAGCACAAATACCATAACTGAGATAAGGATATATGAGAGAGTAATAAAGCGTTACCAGGGCAAGGCGAGGTACATAATATCTGATCTTAGAAAGAATGCCAACAGTTTAAGAAACTTTATTTGGTACATTTGGAGTGTAGCCATGGAAATTCAGCTTGTTATCGATGAGAACAACAAGGAATTTACCAACTATTTAGTTTTCTAATTTGGATATTGTTTACTCTTAGATAAATTTGATCTGAGGATTTATTACCAAACAAAATATAGAAACATTTGTTACTGTTAAGGGGGAGTTTGTTAGCAGTTAGCCAAAAAACTTTATTTAGTTCAATACTCGCTATATATTTCAGAGTAAGAGGCTTAGGACTGGAAAAAATGAAGGCTGTGTCATCAGCAAATAAAATTGGGTTGAACTGCTTAGAGGCATTTGAAAGGTCATTAATGTAGATGAGAAAGAAGAGAGGGCCAAGTATGCTGCCCTGTGAAACACCAATGTTGTTGGGTATGGTGCGAGAAATGGAATCTTTCACAGAAACGTACTGGAGCCTGTCAATAAGGTAAGACTGAAGGTATTGGAGGGAGTGACGTCTGACTCCATTATGATGTAATTTAAGAAGAAGGTTTTCGGTGGTTAACAGTGTCAAAAGCCTTATGTAGGTCAACAAATATCCCAACACGAAACTTTTTTTTTAAGAGCTGCATGTATCAAGTTAATCATACTAATCAGAGGATCGTAAATGCTTTTTTTAAGGTCTGAAAAAGTTCTTCTCCCCCACATACTTGCCATTGGTTCTTGTCCAAAACATACTTGCCACTAGGTCTTCTCCTCCACATAATTTCCACACATTCTTCTCCCCCACATTTGTACCACTGGTTTTTCTCCCCACACACTTGCCATTAGTTCTTCTCCCCACATATTTGCCACTGGTTCTTCTTTCCCACATACCTGTTACTAGTTCTTCTCCGCCACATACTTGCCGCTGGTTCTTCTCCTTCATGTACTTGCCACTAGTTCCTCTCCCCCACATGCCAGCTACTGCTACTCCTTCACACATTTTCCACTTGTTCTTCTCCTCCACATATTTGCCACCAGTTCTTCTCCACCCACATATATGTTATTGGTTCTTCTCCCCCCACATACTTGCCACTTGTACTTTTTCCCCACATACCTGCCACCATCAGAGTAATTGGATGGAGATGTCAATAATTGCAGGGAGATCTCAGGTATGTAGAGAGATCTGCAGCTGCTCCTCAACTATTTTGAATCTGGTTAATTTCAACTCTACAACAATTAAGCAACTCTGTTGCTAGATATATACTAATATTCCACAGGTAGTTACCATACATCTGGCAACTCAGCTGGATAGTATCTCTGTTCATAGGTTAGTATCTCTGTTCATAGGTTTCAAGGTCTGTAAATGTCCAGACCTTGAAAATAACACAAAAACGCGTCTTCAGCTGTAAGTCAAATATTATGCAGTGCTAAGTTCAACATAAGTAGCTGCCCGAATGTCGTACCGCATTTCATACATCTGACAACTTAGCTAAATACTAGCCACGATATTCATAGGGTAATCATTCATAGTCCTCGAAAAAATTACAAAATTGTAATCTTGCTCCACAAATACAGCTGAGACCTCAATGAGCCGCCGGTGACGTCACACACACCGCTGATGCTACTCCGCATTTGATGACACACTCGTTTGTACTTATGACCAGCCTGCAATGGAAGGTTGTGAAATATCAGTCAGGTACTATTACTCTCCTAAACTGATGAAGGGAAGTGAACTATCAGGTGAAAGAGCTAAGTCATTACGACTGAACTGCACTGAGAAGAGATCAGAAGAAGGATTTGGTTTCGGAAGGGGGGCGGGGAGGAAGGAATGGTGCCTAAACCACTTGGACGATCAGGGATTAAACGCCGACCTGTATGAAGCGAGACCGTCGTTTTACCGTCCTGCTCAAGAGTTGAGTTTATATCTTGCTTTGCATAAATTAATAAAAAATACATGGGCATGATAGTTATAATTGTAAAATTAAATAACGACAATATAATTGGTGCTCATATGCGGTGAGGGGGGGGAGGGGATGTTTAGGGGAAATTAACGAAGTGTGGAGGGATTACCAGAAAGTGTGGACAACATAAAATACTTGAATGCTTGTAAAGCAGTGTTCCAAGAAGTGTTGTTATTGAGAACTGTATATATGTCTGCTGTAAGCATGGAGAATTCAACGCGGTATTGTGTCATGATCGTTGTGAGAGCTTGGAGATGTTAACGACAAACGAGTAAGAGACTTGTAAGTCCAGACTTTGTGATGTCTGCTTTAGATTGATATGATTAGGAGATAGACAACTACACTTATTATTATACTCTATAAGCGATCATTTAAACAATATTAAGTACCTTTAACAATCTTGGGCTGGGATACAAACAATATTTCTTAAAATTTAAATAGTCTTTCCTAAAAAAGAATTGAAAGAAATAAGAGATTCTTTAGTTGAACAAGAAGTAAATTGATTGAAATGAATGGATATTAAAGGGGATAACAACAGGGTATATATTAAAACTTTTATATTATAATTTATATATATTACATTATAATTTATATAGGAATGACTTGGGCAAATGCAAGGGTGAGAACCTTGTACTATTATTTGTTTCTTATGTATTAGCCTTCTGCAGTTAATTTTGTTTCTTAGTGAAAATGAGATACTGAATAGGTCTTTATTCACTCTTATATTCAATAAGTAATCTTTAATTAGTAATCTTTTAAAAAATGGAATTAAATACGCAATCGTTGAAAATGGGATTAAATATGGATCCATTAAAAACAAACTGATTGAGGGAGGATTAAGACTGGCTGATGACGTCATGGAACATTAGGGATGACTGGCACCGCGCGTCACCGAGGAAACAAAATTTAGGGAGGACGGATGCCGGCAGCAGCCGAGGTTGACGGGGAAAAATGGGGCCAGAAGCCTGCAGCTGAAAAAATGAAAACTACAGGCTTCCGTCCTGGTTTCAACTACTGATAGGTGAATAGATAGCTGGATAGTTGTATTTAAAAATGTATAGATAGATAAACGGATATATGGATAGATAGAGGGACAGACAGATAACATGCAGGTGGACAAGGACGGACATAGGTACAGGACGGACATAGGCTTGTCAGGGTAGCATTAAGTAAGTTGATGAACGATTAGCGATTACAAACTTGGCCAACGTCACAGAGCTAAGTGGGAAACATTGCATGTGATTTCTGTGGAATTTTTGTGTTATAATAATGTAATTTATATGACCGAAACAATTGTTTCAAGGTTTCTTAATACACTCTCTGAGAGAAGGGAGTAAGGCGGAATACAAGGAAAAATTAAGGAAGAATGGGAGGATTTGAAAGGGGAAAGAAAATGGTGAGGATGGTGCCCGGGACGAAGAGGGGACAGAGGGGACGGGGACGACAGAGCTCAACGGGAAGATGAGGAGAAGAGTGGGGAGGGGAAGGAGAGAGACCGGCTTGCAGCCTGGCACCCTTTCTATATAAATGGAAGTTGAGAAGAGAAAAAGGGAGGGGGAAAGGGGCGATAAAGTGAGGGAGATGAGAGAAGAGAGGACTGGGAGGGGATGTGGAGAGGGGGAAACAGATAAAAAAAGGATATGCAAAGAAAAACAATAGCGAGATGGAGAAATGATTGTATGTGGGAAAAGGAGAAAAGAAGAGGGGTTGGGAAGAGAGAAAGACAGTGTCCCAGTCACTGCCGGGTACCACTCTTAGTTAGGAATATTTTTATGTATGTGTGTAAATGAAGAAAATAAATACGTGATTAAAAATGTGACAATGTCAGACCACGGAGGAAAATTGAAACAGGAATTTCCTTAAGTACTTTCGTATATTAATACATCTTCAGAAGGAGTGAAGTGATTTTTATACATATATAGTATTTTAAAATATGTAATTTAAAATATGAAATTTGAGAAGTAAATAAAAAGAAAGATACGTATCTTTTCTGGGCTCGTCCTGGAGATGCTGAGGACCCCAGAGGTCGCTCCCATTGGCAGGTCATGACTCTTCCTAGTAAATGTTGACATCAGCCATGTATTATACCTCCCACATACTTCACACTAGTTCTTCTCCACCTCATACATGCAACTATTTCTTTTCTACCACATACTTGCCATTAGTTCTTCTCCACCACTTACTTGCCACTGCTTGTTCTACACCACATACTTGCCACTATTTATTCTTCACCACATACTTGCCAACGGTTCTTCTTCACTACATACTCGCCACTGGTTTTTCTCCATTACGTATTTGCCGCTGGTTCTTCTCGACCACATACTTGCCACATATGTTTCTCCCTCTCATACTTGTAACTAGTTCTTCTCCTTCCCATATACCTGCGCTAGTTTTTCACTCCAACACACTTACCACTAGTTCTTATCCACCACATAGAGCCGGTCGGCCGAGCGGACAGCACACTGGACTTGTGATCCTGTGGTCCCGGGTTCGATCCCGGGCGCCGGCAAGAAACAATGGGCAGAGTTTCTTTCATCCTATGCCCCTGTTACCTAGCAGTAAAATAGGTACCTGGGTGTTAGTCAGCTGTCACGGGCTGCTTCCTGGGGGTGGAGGCCTATTAATGCCACCTCTTGTTCTGTCTTGTGTTGATGAAATTAATACCCTATTAATGCCACCTCACCCCATCCACCTCACTCAAATGTAGATATAAACAAAATCGGAGATGCGTAAGTTCTATTCAGTTGAGTATTTGTAAACTAAAGTCTTTGAAAATGTAATAAGTTTTACGAAACGCGCTCGTGTCGCGTCAGACTAGAAATAAAAATGAATTTTGGAGAATTGATTTTTGAATTACCTCCAACAGTGAAAAGAAATGTACGAAAGATTGAGAAAATTCGTGTTAGAATTATTAATCTTACTTTTTCGGTCATATTTAATAATATATGTCTACAGGAAAGACTGCTACCAAAATATACTAATATATATATATATATATATATATATATATATATATATATATATATATATATATATATATATATATATATATATATATATATATATATAATCTTACTTTTATATATATATAATCTTACTTTTTCGGTCATATTTAATAATATATATATATATATATATATATATATATATATATATATATATATATATATATATATATATATATATATATATATATATATATATATATATGTCGTACCTAGTAGCCAGAACGCACTTCTCAGCCTACTATTCAAGGCCCGATTTGCCTAATAAGCCAAGTTTTCATGAATTAATTGTTTTTCGACAACCTTACCTACCTAACCTAACCTAACCTACCTTTTTCGGCTACCTAACCTAACCTAACCTATAAAGATAGGTTAGGTTAGGTTAGGTAGGGTTGGTTAGGTTCGGTCATATATCTACGTTAATTTTAACTCCAATAAAAAAAATTAACATCATACATAATGAAATGGGTAGCTATATCATTTCATAAGAAAAAAATTAGAGAAAATATATTAATTCAGGAAAACTTGGCTTATTAGGCAAATCGGGCCTTGCATAGTAGGCTGAGAAGTGCGTTCTGGCTACTAGGTACGACATATATATATATATATATATATATATATATATATATATATATATATATATATATATATATATATATGTCGTACCTAGTAGCCAGAACGCACTTCTCAGCCTACTATGCAAGGCCCGATTTGCCTAATAAGCCAAGTTTTCATGAATTAATTGTTTTTCGACTACCTAACCTACCTAACCTAACCTAACCTAACTTTTTCGGCTACCTAACCTAACCTAACCTATAAAGATAGGTTAGGTTAGGTTAGGTAGGGTTGGTTAGGTTCGGTCATATATCTACGTTAATTTTAACTCCAATAAAAAAAATTGACCTCATACATAATGAAATGGGTAACTTTATCATTTCATAAGAAAAAAATTAGAGAAAATATATTAATTCATGAAAACTTGGCTTATTAGGCAAATCAGGCCTTGCATAGTAGGCTGAGAAGTGCGTTCTGGCTACTAGGTACGACATATATATATATATATATATATATATATATATATATATATATATATATATATATATATATATATATATATATATATATATATTTGTAGCAGTCTTTCCTGTAGACACATATTATTAAATATGACCGACATAGTAAGATTAATAATTCTAACACGAATTTTCTTAATGTTTCTTATATTTTTCTTCACTGTTGATGGTAACTGAAAAATCAATTCTCCAAAATTCATTTTTATTTCTAGTCTGACGCGACACTTGAGCGCGTTTCGTAAAACTTATTACATTTTCAAAGACTTTAGTTTACACAGACACAACTATAACTGAACAGAGCTTAAACATCTTCGATTTTATACCTGCATTTGGGTGAGGTGATATGTTACAACAGTTTTGGATGAGGTGAAAACAAACTTTCAACTCAAGACAGAACACGAAACAATGGGTATAATATTTTGTAACTTAAAGTGAAGAATGGAAGTAACTGCAAAGGGCCTATTGGCCCATATTTCTTGATGCTTCTATATTGGTGCAGAGTCTTGAAGTGGGTAGAATATAGTTGTGCATTAATTGGCTGTTGATTGCTGGTGTCGACTTCTTAATGTGTAGAGCCTCGCAGACATCTAGCCACCTGCTATCGCTCTATCTATCGATGATTTCCGTGTTTTTTGTTAAGACTTCTCTGGTGATGGTCTGATTGTGGGAAGAGATTATATGTTCCTTAATGGAGCCCTGTTGCTTATGCATCGTTAATCGCCTGGAAAGAGATGTTGTTGTCTTGCCTATATACTGAATTCTTTGAGGCTTACAGTCCCCAAGTGGGCATTTGAAGGCATAGACGACATTGGTCTTTTTTAAAGCATTCTGCTTTGTGTCTGGAGAGTTTCTCATGAGTAGGTTGGCGGTTTTCTTGGTTTTATAGTAGATCGTCAATTGTATCTTCTGATTTTTGTCTGTAGGGATAACGTTTCTATTAACAATATCTTTCAGGACCCTTTCCTCCATTTAATGAGCTGTGGAAAAGAAGTTCCTTTAAAATAGTCTAATAGGGGGTACAGGTGTTGTGTTAGTTGTCTCTTCAGAGGTTGCATGGCGTTTCACCTTCCTTCTTATGATGTCTTCAACGAAACCATTGGAGAAGCCGTTGTTGACTAGGACCTGCCTTACCCTACAGAGTTCTTCATCGACCTGCTTCCATTCTGAGCTGTGGCTGAGAGCACGGTCGACATAAGCGTTAACGACACTCCTCTTGTACCTGTCTGGGCAGTCACTGTTGGCATTGATGCACATTCCTATGTTTGTTTCCTTAGTGTAGACTGCAGTGTGGAAACCTCCGCTCCTTTCCATGACTGTTACATCTAGAAAGGGCAGTTTTCCATCCTTCTCCATCTCGTAAGTAAAACGCAACACAGAATTCTGCTCAAATGCCTCCTTCAGCTCCTGCAGATGTCTGACATCAGGTACCTGTGTAAAAATGTCGTCAACATACATACCATAAAACGCACGACCCAGCAGCAAGGAATCAAGCCTTCACATTAAAATATCGCCAAGATCTGATTCGTAATCAGATATATAATGCAGAAAATGAAATCAAAGACAACAAAACGCAACTACTTCATGCTACAAACCAATGGAGAAACAGCAACATCGACGAAAGTCTCCGTACTCGCATCGAGCAACACCCGCTATCCTCACAGATCGACATCACCTCAGCACCGAAACCAGGATAATCAAGAAACTAACAACGTTATATGGAGGACCTATGGCAATTCCACGACCAAGAGACGGCTTCCTGAACCTTGCAGGAATCAACCTCACTGAGGACCAAGTCACTCTCCTAAATCTGGGTGTATCTGGGTATAGATTGTCACGTTATGTCCAGACCAAGTGAGATGGCCCGGAAAGTGGAGTTGGAGATCCTGTTGGACGACATATTCGACCTCGAGACAGAAGAAGGTCACCACCAAAGACACCTTACAAGCAGAACTTATTGCGAAAGGAGGAAAGAATCGAGGCAATTACAGAAGCACCATACTGTCCCCCGAGCTCAAAGCAGCAGCTAAGAGCCTTCGTGAGAACAAGGAGAAAGTCGTCAGGAGAGGTGACAAGTCGCCAATATACGTCATTCTTAAAAAAGACGAATATCTGGCGAAAATGAACCTCATTCTCTCTGACCAAACTAAATTCCAAAGGGTAACGAAGGACACTACAGCCGAATTGAAGGCAAAGGTCAACAAATTGATCGAAACTGTGAACGCCAAGAAATCCGGACTCCACCTGCCAAAGATTATTGGGGAATATAAGCCTGGATATGGAAATGTCAAGACACATAAGCCTGGAAACCCACTTCGGCCAATCATTAGCCAGATACCCACACCCACGTACAGACTGGGTGTGGGTATCTAACAGTGACCACGTACGTCACTGTTAGGGGTGAGACGTCACACGTGGAGTCCCGCAGGAGTCAGTCCTTGGACCAATACTGTTTCCAATATATGTAAATGATCTCCCAGAGGGTATAGAATCGTTTTTATCAATGTTTGCTGATGATACAAAAATTATGAGGATTAAAATAGAGGATGATAGTAAGAAGCTATATGACGACCTAGACAGACTGAATGAATAGTCCAACAAATGGCTGCTAAAGTTTAACCCAAGTAAATGCAAAGTAATGAAACTAGGTGGTGGAAACAGGAGGTCAGACACAGGATACAGAATAGAAGATGAAGTACTTAATGAAATGGATAGAGAGAAAGACCTAGGAGTTGATATCACACAAAAACTGTCTCCTGAAGCCCACATAAAAAGAATTACGTCTGTGGCATATGCGAGGCTGGCTAACATCAGGAAAACCTTCAGGAACCTGTGTTAGGAATCATTCAGAATCTTGTATACCACATACGTAAGACCAATCCTGGAGAATGCGGCCCCAGCATGGAGCCCGTACCTTGTCAAGCACAAGACGAATCGGGAAAAAGTTCAGAGGTATGCCACTTTACTAGTCCTAGAACTAAGAGACATGAGTTACGAGGAAAGGCTACTGGAAATGCACCTTACGACACTGGAAGACAGAAGAGTGAGGGAAGACATGAACACTACCTACAAAATCCTCAGAGGAATTGACAGGGTAGACAAGGATAAACTATTCAAAACTGGTGGTACGTGAACA
Source organism: Procambarus clarkii (assembly GCF_040958095.1). Classification (NCBI taxonomy): domain Eukaryota; kingdom Metazoa; phylum Arthropoda; class Malacostraca; order Decapoda; family Cambaridae; genus Procambarus; species Procambarus clarkii. Next base: position 34,155,741 of record NC_091179.1, read on the forward strand.
AGGGGATACGGGTGGAAACTGAGTACCCAAATGAGCCACAGGGACGTTAGAAAGAACTTTTTCAGTGTCAGAGTAGTTAACGGGTGGAATGCATAAGGCAGAGATGTGGTGGAGGCTGACTCCATACATAGTATTAAATGTAGATATGATAGGCAACAGTAGGCTCAGGAATCTGTACACTAGTTGATTTTCAGTTGAGAGGCGAGACCAAAGAGCCAGAGCTCAACCCTCGCAAGCACAAATAGGTGTGTACAAATAGATGAGTACACACACACACACACACACACACACACACACACACACACTCACACACATGATAAGAATGATAAGGACAAAACGGCAGTGAATGAAATACTGAAGGCACTAGACATGGAAGGGGCTGAGCATAGCATTGAGAAGGTTTTCAGGTTAGGCTGATACAAAAAAAAACCGAGACCGTGTGTTAAGGATAATGTTTGCAAACGAGAACACAAAGGACACGATTCTAACAAAGAAAAGCCACCAGCAACATGTGGGAGAATTAAAAAAAGTATTCCTCCAGAAGGACATGACGAGGGAGGAGAGGGCCATGGCGGCAGAAGCACGGAAGAAGCGCAGGGCGAGAGGGGAAAACCAGGAAACCACAGCTCCCAACACATCACCCCCAGAGGCGAGGAGGGAACCCACAACCAGCTACCCAGTAACACCAGCGGGGAGGGCAACCCCACCCCCTCCTCTGTATAGAAAACCCCCCATTCCTTCCTGTCCTCCCGTCCCGTTCACTCCATACCCTCCCTGTCCTTCCCCTTTCACTTGACCCCCACCCCTCATCCCAGTATCCTCTGCAACCCTGGTATCCACCTCACAAATCCTCACACCCATGGCACAGCTTCCTCCACCAGCAGAACATTCACCAAGGAGGAGATTTGAGAAGGGACAGAAGAAAGTGAGCCTCAAGGCAATGTACACTAACATAGACGGTATTACAAATAAAGCAAATGAACTTGGCGAATGGGTACTAGAGGAAAACCCAGACATAATAGCTCTCACAGAAACAAAGCTGACGAAAACAATAACAAATGTAGTGTTCCCACATGACTATTATGTTATGAGGAAAGAGAAAGAAGGAAGAGGTGGGGGTGGTGTATCTCTGCTGGTAAGAAAAGGCTGGGATTTTGAGGAGTTGGTTGTTCAGGGATGTGAAGGTTTCAGTGACTACATAATAGGAACAATAACACCTGGAGGGCAAAAAATTATAGTCGTAGTCATATATAATCCACCACCAAATGACAGAAACCCAGACAGGAATATGATAGAAACAATATGGCCACCATTAACATAATAGAAAGAGCAGCTTCTGTTGCTAGCAGGAATGGATCTGGACTACTAATCATGGGAGACTTCAACCATGGGAAGATAGATTGGGAGAACAGAGACCCGCATGGAGGACCAGAAACATGGAGAGCTAAGCTGCTGGACGTGGCAACAAGAAACTTTCTAAGCCAGCACATCATGGATCCAACAAGAATGAGAGGAGAGGATGAACCAGCAATGCTTGACCTGATATTTACCCTAAATAAGTGGGATATAAGGGAAGTCAAGATGGAAGCACCCTTGGGAATGAGTGATAACAGTGTATTGAACTTTGAGTACCTGGTAGAGCTAGGAATTATCCCCCCCCCCAAAAAAAAAAACTAGGAAACAAAAGGCTGGCATTCCGAAAGAGAAATTATGAGATGTGAAGCTTCCTAAGGGAAATACCTTGGGACACAGACCTCAGAGCTAAGTCTGTACAAGATATGATGGACTATGTCACCCAAAAGTGTCAGGAGGCAGTAAGCAGATACATCCCGGCCCAAAAGGCAAAATCCGAGAAGCAAAAGAAGAATCCATGGTATAATAGGGCATGTATGGAATCAAAGAAGCTGAACAAAAGGGCGTGGAGGAACTTCCGGAATAACAGAACACCAGAAAGCAGAGAGAGAGATACCAGAGAACCAGGAATGAGTATGTCAGGGTGAGAAGAGAAGCAGAGAAAAGTTATGAAAATGATATAGCAAACAAAACCAAGACCGAACCAAAGATACTCCACAGTCACATCAGAAGGAAAACAACAGTGAAAGAACAGGTAGTGAAACTTAGAATAGGCGAGGACAGGTATACAGAGAATGATAAAGAGTGTGTGATGAACTCAACAAGAGGTTCCAAGAGGTCTTCACAACAGAACAAGGTGAGGTCACTGTGCTAGGAGAAAGGGAAGTAAACCAGGCGGCCTTGGAAGAGTTTGAAATTACGAGAGAAGAGGGCAAGAGACACCTGCTGTACCTGGATGTTAGAAAGGCTGTTGGTCCAGACGGGATCTCGCCCTGGGTACTGAAAGAGTGTGCAGAGGCACTTTGCTTGCCACTCTCCATAGTATATAGTAGGTCACTGGAGACGGCCCAGCAAACACAAATCATCTACACAACGTTCGCCTATCTCTTCCCATAGGTGTGGGAATGATTTGCATTGAGAATGGTGCAGGAGAGCCTTTGAGAAACTTTTACTCAAAAAATCCAAACACAAAGGTTTAATTATAAATTGTTTTTCTACAATTATTTTCTTCCAAATGTAAAACAAATAGTTTTTACATGTTTAAATATAAAATTTATGGTGTTTTTTTGTAAAATTCATTAATAAATTGTGAATGATATATATTGGCTGAGTAAAAACTTTAAAATCCATTTAGTTATAATATGAACAGAAAAAAGTAGTTTTCCAAATTTTCTAAAAATCGCTCTTTTTAACACAATTTGACTCCTTATGCATTCCACTAAACACTAATATCATGTTTAAATATATAATTTATGTATTATTCCCTAAGATAATTTATATAAATTATAAAAGTTGCTGGAAAGTGGTGAGAAAGAATCTGAAAACGTTTTGTTGTCTTATATTGGCGTGTTCTTATTAACTAGAGTGAGTAAGAGTGAGCGAGAGTGGGTAAGAGTGACTGAAGGTGAGTGAGAGTGCCAGAGAGTGTGTAAGAGTGAGTATAAGTAAAAGTGACTGAGAGTGAGTAAGAGTGACAGAGTGAGTAAGAGTGAGAGTAAGGGTGACAGAATGAGTAAGAGTGAGAGTAAAGTGATTGAGAGTAAGGGTGAGTATGAGAGTAAGAGTGATTGAGAGTTTGTGAGAGTAAGAGGGATTGAGAGTAAGAGTGATTGAGAGTAAGAGTGATTGAGAGTAAGAGTGATTGGGAGTAAGAGTGATTGAGAGTAAGAGTGATTGGGAGTAAGAGTGATTGGGAGTAGGAGTTAGAGTGAGAGTAGGAGTAAGAATGAGAATAAGAGTGATTGAGAGTAAGAGTAAGAATGAGAGTAAGAGTGATTGAGAGTAAGAGTGATTGAGAGTAAGAGTGATTGAGAGTAAGAGTGATTGAGAGTAAGAGTGATTGGGAGTAAGAGTAAGAGTGAGAGTAAGAGTAAGAATGAGAATAAGAGTGATTGAGAGTAAGAGTGATTGGGAGTAAGAGTAAGAGTAAGAATGAGAGTAGGAGTGATTGAGAGTAGGAGTGATTGGGAGTAGGAGTGATTGGGAGTAAGAGTGATTGAGAGTAAGAGTAATTGAGAGTAAGAGTATGAGAGTAAGAGTGAGAGAGTGAGTATGAATGGGTAAGGGTGACTGAGAGTGAGTAAGAGTGACAGAGTAAGAATGACAGAGTAAGAGTGATAGAGAGTAAGAGTGACAGAGAGTAAGAGTGACAGAGAGTAAGAGTGACAGAGTAAGAGTGACAGAGAGTAAGAGTGACAGAGAGTAAGAGTGACAGAGAGTAAGAGTGACAGAGAGTAAGAGTGACAGAATAAGAGAGTGAGAGTGATTATGAGAGAGTTAAGAGTGAGGTGTGAGAGGGTAGCAGGCCAGGGAGGCAGGATGTGTGGTCACAGGCGAGGCCTAGGCCTCGTGATCTCTAATGTTGGTTTTTATATATATGTTGGATTTTTTGTCCTGTTTCAAATTATAATTATTTAGCAGGAATGTAATAAGATATTGCACAGTATTAATGTGACAATAATATATGCATTATTTCCTTGATAATCAAACTTGTTGTTCAAAGATAATATACAATCTTTGAAGGAAACATTTTGAGAGCGCGAGCTGGCAACACTGGGCTGGTGGGTGAGAGAGACATGGTTAGTTGTGCTCAGACCTTCAGTGGTGAAGGGTGTGTCCCAGCTGGCCGCCACCAGCCGCCACCCGCCGCCACCCGCCGCCCACCACCAGCCGCCACCCGCCACCACCCACCACCAGCCGCCACCTGCAACCACCCACCACCAGCCGCCACCCGCCACCCACCACCAGCCGCCACCCGCCGCCACCCGCCACCCACCACCAGCCGCCACCCGCCGCCACCCGCCACCCACCACCAGCCGCCACCCACCACCAGCCGCCACCCGCCACCACCCACCACCAGCCGCCACCCGCCACCACCCACCACCAGCCGCCACCACCCACCACCAGCCGCCACCCGCCACCACCCGCCACCAGCCGCCACCCGCCACCACCCACCACCAGCCGCCACCCGCCACCAGCCACCGCCACCCACCACCCGCCGCCACCACCCACCACCAGCCGCCACCCGCCACCAGCCACCGCCACCCACCACCGCCACCCGCCGCCACCACCCACCACCACCACCCACCACCACCAGCCGCCGCCGCCACCACCACCCACCACCACCGCCGCCACCACCCACCACCACCACCCACCACCACCACCCACCACCACCAGCCGCCGCCGCCACCACCACCACCACTACCCACCACCACCGCCGCCACCACCCATCACCGCCGCCGACACCACCACCCACCACCACCGCCGCCGCCACCACCCATCACCGCCGCCGCCGCCACCACCCACCACAGCCGCCGCCGACACCACCGCCACCACCCACCACAGCCGCCACCACCACCCACCACCACCACCACCACTCACCACCGCCGCCACCACCAGCCGCCACAAGCCGCCACCGGCCGCCACCGCCCGCCACCAGCCGCCATCACCACCACCACCACCACCACCAGCCGCCATCACCGCCACCAGCTGCCACCAGCTGCCACCACCACCAGCCGCCACCACCACCACCACCAGCCGCCATCACCGCCACCAGCTGCCACCACCACCAGCCGCCATCACCGCCACCAGCTGCCACCACCACCAGCCGCCACCACCAGCCGCCACCACCGCCACCACCACCTGCCACCAGCCGCCACCACCGCCCGCTATCAGCCGTCACCGCCCGTTGCCACATTCGCCACCGCAAGCCGCCACCAGCCCCCCCACCGCCGATCGTCACCACCCACCACAGCCGCCGCCGCCCGCCACCGCCCGCCACCGCCCGCCACCGCCCGCCACCACCCACCACAGCCGCCACCACCCACCACCCGCCGCCACCACCCACCACCACCAGCCGCCGCCGCCACCCACCACCCGCCGCCACCACCCACCACCACCAGCCGCCGCCGCCACCACCACCCACCACCACCGCCGCCACCACCCACCACCACCAGCCGCCGCCGCCACCACCACCACCCACCACCACCACCGCCGCCACCACCACCCACCACCACCGGCGCCACCACCGCCAGCCGCCACCACTCATCACAGACGCCGCCACCCGCCACCGCCCGCCACCACCGCCAGACACAGCCGCCAGTGTCCGCCACCGCCGCCACTGTCCGCCACCGCCGCCACTGTCCGCCACCGCCGCCACTGTCCGCCACCGCCGCCACTGTCCGCCACCGCCGCCACTGTCCGCCACCGCCACCACTGTCCGCCCGCAGCCACCACTGTCCGCCCGCCGCCACCACTGTCCGCCCGCCGCCACCACTGTCCGCCCGCCGCCACCACTGTCCGCCCGCCGCCACCACTGTCCGCCCGCCGCCTCCACTGTCCGCCCGCCGCCTCCACTGTCCGCCCGCCGCCTCCACTGTCCGCCCGCCGCCTCCACTGTCCGCCCGCCGCTGCCACTGTCCGCCCGCCGCCGCCACTGTTCGCCCGCCGCCGCCACTGTCCGCCCGCCGCCGCCACTGTCCGCCCGCCGCCGCCACTGTCCGCCCGCCGCCGCCACTGTCCGCCCGCCGCCACTGTCCACCACCGCCGCCAAAGCCGCCACGGTCCGCCCGCCGCCACTATCCGCCACAGCCGCCACTGTCCACCCGCCGCCACTGTCCGCCCGCCGCCACTGTCCGCCCGCCGCCACTATCCGCCACCGCCGCCACTGTCCTCCCGCCGCCACTGTCCGCCCGCCGCCGCCCTGTCCGCCCGCCGCCACTCTCCGCCACCGCCGCCACTGTCCGCCCGCCGCCACCACTGTCCGCCCGCCGCCACCACTGTCCGCCCGCCGCCACCACTGTCCGCTCGCCGCCACCACTGTCCGCCCGCCGCCACCACTGTCCGCCCGCCGCCTCCACTGTCCGCCCGCCGCCTCCACTGTCCGCCCGCCGCCTCCACTGTCCGCCCGCCGCCACCACTGTCCGCCCGCCGCCGCCACTGTTCGCCCGCCGCCGCCACTGTCCGCCCGCCGCCGCCACTGTCCGCCCGCCGCCGCCACTGTCCGCCCGCCGCTGCCACTGTCCGCCCGCCGCCACTGTCCACCACCGCCGCCAAAGCCGCCACGGTCCGCCCGCCGCCACTATCCGCCACAGCCGCCACTGTCCGCCCGCCGCCACTGTCCGCCCGCCGCCACTGTCCGCCCGCCGCCACTATCCGCCACCGCTGCCACTGTCCTCCCGCCGCCACTGTCCGCCCGCCGCCGCCCTGTCCGCCCGCCGCCACTATCCGCCAACGCCGCCACTGTCCGCCCGCCGCCACTGTCCGCCCGCCGCCACTATCTGCCACCGCCGCCACTGTCCGCCCGACGCCACTGTCCGCCCGCCGCCACTATCCGCCACCGCCGCCACTGTCCGCCCGCCGCCACTGTCCGCCCGCTGCCACTATCCGCCACCGCCACCACTGTCTGCCACCGCCACCACTGTCTGCCACCGCCACCACTGTCTGCCACCGCCACCACTGTCCGCCCGCCGCCACCACTGTCCGCCCGCCGCCACCACTGTCCGCCCGCCGCCACCACTGTCCGCCCGCCGCCACCACTGTCCGCCCGCCGCCTCCACTGTCCGCCCGCCGCCACCACTGTCCGCCCGCCGCTACCACTGTCCGCCCGCCGCCGCCACTGTTCGCCCGCCGCCGCCACTGTCCGCCCGCCGCCGCCACTGTCCGCCCGCCGCCGCCACTGTCCGCCCGCCGCCGCCACTGTCCGCCCGCCGCCGCCACTGTCCGCCCGCCGCCACTGTCCACCACCGCCGCCAAAGCCGCCACGGTCCGCCCGCCGCCACTATTTGCCACAGCCGCCACTATCCGCCACCGCCGCCACTGTCCGCCCGCCGCCACTGTCCGCCCGCCGCCACTATCCGCCACCGCCGCCACTGTCCGCCACCGCCGCCACTGTCCGCCCGCCGCCACTATCCGCCCGCCGCCGCCACTGTCCGCCCGCCGCCACTGTCCGCCCGCCGCCACTATCCGCCACCGCCGCCACTGTCCGCCACAGCCGCAACTCTCCGCCGTACAGCCTCCCCTCTCTCCGTTAGTAAATAATTATAATTGTTAGTAAATAATAAAAGAAATATAAATTATTAGATTTTTTTTACCCTTAAATTGGTTTTAATATTTAAATTGAAAATAATAATATAATATAAAATATAATAAAAATAATATAATATAAAATATAATTTAATTTCAAGAAATTTAACTTTAAACACAAAGATGTGAAAAGGGTTCAGATTATTGGCTCAAACCTTTCATAAGAGATTCATATTGGTATATGAATGGATTATGAATGACTCATGTTAGGAGTGTAAAGTTGCCACAACATCTCAAATTAGTGTTAGATACATATGTCTTGGTTATAAGTTTTGGAAACCTATTTAAGTCCACACACAATATCGTATCTGATACGATAAAACAAACGTTTCCAATACTTTCAAATACTTTCCAGATATGTTGTGGCAACCTAAAATTGTTTGCTGGGGGCAGACCTACCAGAAATATGGAAGACAGCGAATGTGGTCCCAATATACAAAAAGGGCGACATGCAAGAGGCACTGAACTTCAGGCCAGTATCCTTGACTTGTATACCATGCAAGGTGATGGAGAAGATCGTGAGAAAAAAACTGGTACACATCTGGAGAGAAGGGACTTCGTGACAAATCGACAGCATGGGTTCAGGGAGGGTAAATCTTGCCAGACTGGCTTAATAGAATTCTATGACTAGGTAACACAGTTTAAGCAAGAAAGAGAGGGCTGTGCGGACTGCATTTTCTTGGATTGTCAGAACGCCTTTGACACAGTACCGCATAAGAGGCTGGTACATAAGCTGGAGAGACAGGCAGGTCCCAGCAAACAATTTTAGGTTGCCACAACATATCTGGAAAGTATTTGAAAGTATTGGAAACGTTTGTTTTATCGTATCAGATACGATATTGTGTGTGGACTTAAATAGGTTTCCAAAACTTATAACCAAGACATATGTATCTAACACTAATTTGAGATGTTGTGGCAACTTTACACTCCTAACATGAGTCATTCATAATCCATTCATATACCAATATGAATCTCTTATGAAAGGTTTGAGCCAATAATCTGAACCCTTTTTACATCTTTGTGTTTAAAGTTAAATTTCTTGAAATTAAATTATATTTTATATTATATTATTTTTATTATTTTTTATATTATATTATTATTTTCAATTTAAATATTAAAACCAATTTAAGGGTAAAAAAAATCTAATAATTTATATTTCTTTTATTATTTACTAACAATTATAATTATTTACTAACGGAGAGAGGGGAGGCTGTACGGCAGAGAGTGGCGGCTGTGGCGGACAGTGGCGGCGGTGGCGGATAGTGGCGGCGGGCGGACAGTGGCGGCGGGCGGACAGTGGCGGCGGCGGGCGGACAGTGGCAGCAGGCGGACAGTAGCGGCGGTGGCGGACAGTGGCGGCGGTGGCGGACAGTGGCGGCGGTGGCGGACAGTGGCGGCGGGCGGACAGTGGCGGCGGGCGGACAGTGGCGGCGGGCGGACAGTGGCGGCGGGCGGACAGTGGCGGCGGTGGCGGATAGTGGCGGCGGGCGGACAGTGGCGGCGGGCGGACAGTGGCGGCGGTGGCGGATAGTGGTGGCGGGCGGACAGGGCGGCGGCGGGCGGACAGTGGCGGCGGGAGGACAGTGGCGGCGGGCGGACAGTGGCGGCGGGCGGACAGTGGCGGCGGGCGGACAGTGGCGGCGGGTGGACAGTGGCGTCGGGCGGACAGTGGCGGCGGGTGGCGGATAGTGGCGGCGGGCGGACAGTGGCGGCGGGCGGACAGTGGCGGCGGTGGCGGATAGTGGCGGCGGGCGGACAGGGCGGCGGCGGGCAGACAGTGGCGGCGGGCGGACAGTGGCGGCTGTGGCGGATAGTGGCGGCGGGCGGACCGTGGCGGCGGTGGTGGACAGTGGCGGCGGGCGGACAGTGGCGGCGGCGGGCGGACAGTGGCGGCGGCGGGCGGACAGTGGCGGCGGCGGGCGGACAGTGGCGGCGGCGGGCGAACAGTGGCGGCGGCGGGCGGACAGTGGAGGCGGCGGGCGGACAGTGGAGGCGGCGGGCGGACAGTGGAGGCGGCGGGCGGACAGTGGAGGCGGCGGGCGGACAGTGGAGGCGGCGGGCGGACAGTGGAGGCGGCGGGCGGACAGTGGCGGCGGCGGGCGGACAGTGGCGGCGGCGGGCGGACAGTGGCGGCGGCGGGCGGACAGTGGAGGCGGCGGGCGGACAGTGGAGGCGGCGGGCGGACAGTGGAGGCGGCGGGCGGACAGTGGAGGCGGCGGGCGGACAGTGGTGGCGGCGGGCGGACAGTGGTGGCGGCGGGCGGACAGTGGTGGCGGCGGGCGGACAGTGGTGGCGGCGGGCGGACAGTGGTGGCGGTGGCGGACAGTGGCGGCGGTGGCGGACAGTGACGGCGGTGGCGGACAATGGCGGCGGTGGCGGACAGTGGCGGCGGTGGCGGACAGTGGCGGCGGTGGCGGACACTGGCGGCTGTGTCTGGCGGGCGGTGGCGGGGTCTGTGATGAGTGGTGGCGGCTGGCGGTGGTGGGTGGTGGCGGCGGTGGTGGTGGGTGGTGGTGGCGGCGGCGGCGGCTGGTGGTGGCGGCGGTGGTGGTGGGTGGTGGTGGTGGCGGCGGCGGCTGGTGGTGGTGGGTGGTGGCGGCGGTGGTGGTGGGTGGTGGCGGCGGTGGTGGTGGGTGGTGGTGGCGGCGGCGGCGGGTGGTGGGTGGCGGCGGCGGCTGGTGGTGGTGGGTGGTGGCGGCGGGTGGTGGTGGGTGGTGGCGGCGGGTGGTGGTGGGTGGTGGCGGCTGTGGTGGGTGGTGGCGGGCGGTGGCGGGCGGCGGCGGCTGTGGTGGGTGGTGACGATCGGCGGTGGGGGGGGCTGGTGGCGGCTGGCGGTGGCGGCTTGCGGTGGCGACTGTGGCAACGGGCGGTGACTGCTGATAGCGGGCGGTGGTGGCGGCTGGTGGCAGGTGGTGGTGGCGGTGGTGGCGGCTGGTGGCAGGTGGTGGTGGCGGCTGGTGGTGGCGGCTGGTGGTGGTGGCAGCTGGTGGCGGTGATGGCGGCTGGTGGTGGTGGCAGCTGGTGGCGGTGATGGCGGCTGGTGGTGGTGGTGGTGGCGGCTGGTGGTGGTGGCAGCTGGTGGCGGTGATGGCGGCTGGTGGTGGTGGTGGTGGTGATGGCGGCTGGTGGCGGGCGGTGGCGGGCGGTGGCGGCTTGTGGCGGCTGGTAGTGGCGGCGGTGGTGGGTGGTGGTGGTGGTGGTGGGTGGTGGTGCCGGCTGTGGTGGGTGGTGGCGGTGGTGTCGGCGGCGGCTGTGGTGGGTGGTGGCGGCGGCGGCGGTGATGGGTGGTGGCGGCGGCGGTGGTGGTGGGTGGTGGGTGGTGGTGGCGGCGGCGGTGATGGGTGGTGGCGGCGGTGGTGGTGGGTGGTGGTGGCGGCGGCGGCTGGTGGTGGTGGGTGGTGGTGGTGGGTGGTGGCGGCGGGTGGCGGTGGTGGGTGGCGGGTGGCGGCTGGTGGTGGGTGGTGGCGGCGGGTGGTGAGTGGCGGTGGTGGGTGGCGGTGGCTGGTGGCGGGTGGTGGTGGGTGGCGGTGGCTGGTGGCGGGTGGCGGTGGCTGGTGGCGGGTGGCGGCTGGTGGTGGGTGGTGGCGGGTGGCGGTGGTGGGTGGCGGTGGCGGGTGGCGGCTGGTGGTGGGTGGTGGCGGGTGGCGGCTGGTGGTGGGTGGTGGCGGGTGGCGGCTGGTGGTGGGTGGTGGCGGGTGGCGGCTGGTGGTGGGTGGTGGCGGGTGGCGGCTGGTGGTGGGTGGTGGCGGGTGGCGGCTGGTGGTGGGTGGCGGCGGGTGGCGGCTGGTGGTGGGTGGCGGCGGGTGGCGGCTGGTGGTGGGTGGCGGCGGGTGGTGGGTGGCGGCGGGTGGCGGCTGGTGGTGGGTGGCGGGTGGCGGCTGGTGGTGGGTGGTGGCGGGTGGCGGCTGGTGGTGGGTGGTGGCGGCGGGTGGTGAGTGGCGGTGGCTGGTGGCGGGTGGCGGCTGGTGGTGGGTGGTCTTGGGTGGCGGCTGGTGGTGGGTGGTGGCGGGTGGCGGCGGGTGGCGGCGGGTGGCGGCTGGTGGTGGGTGGTGGCAGGTGGCGGCTGGTGGTGGGTGGCGGCTTGTGGCGGCTGGTGGTGGCGGCGGTGGTGGGTGGTGGTGGTGGTGGTGGGTGGTGGTGCCGGCTGTGGTGGGTGGTGGCGGTGGTGTCGGCGGCGGCTGTGGTGGGTGGTGGCGGCGGCGGCGGTGATGGGTGGTGGCGGCGGCGGTGGTGGTGGGTGGTGGGTGGTGGTGGCGGCGGCGGTGATGGGTGGTGGCGGCGGTGGTGGTGGGTGGTGGTGGCGGCGGCGGCTGGTGGTGGTGGGTGGTGGTGGTGGGTGGTGGCGGCGGGTGGCGGTGGTGGGTGGAGGGTGGCGGCTGGTGGTGGGTGGTGGCGGCGGGTGGTGAGTGGCGGTGGTGGGTGGCGGTGGCTGGTGGCGGGTGGTGGTGGGTGGCGGTGGCTGGTGGCGGGTGGCGGTGGCTGGTGGCGGCTGGTGGTGGGTGGTGGCGGGTGGCGGTGGTGGGTGGCGGTGGCGGGTGGCGGCTGGTGGTGGGCGGTGGCGGGTGGCGCGGCTGGTGGTGGGTGGTGGCGGGTGGCGGCTGGTGGTGGGTGGTGGCGGGTGGCGGCTGGTGGTGGGTGGTGGCGGGTGGCGGCTGGTGGTGGGTGGCGGCGGGTGGCGGCTGGTGGTGGGTGGCGGCGGGTGGCGGCTGGTGGTGGGTGGCAGCGGGTGGTGGGTGGCGGCGGGTGGCGGCTGGTGGTGGGTGGCGGCTGGCGGCTGGTGGTGGGTGGTGGCGGGTGGCGGCTGGTGGTGGGTGGTGGCGGGTGGCGTCTGGTGGTGGGTGGTGGCGGCGGGTGGTGAGTGGCGGTGGCTGGTGGCGGGTGGCGGCTGGTGGTGGGTGGTCTTGGGTGGCGGCTGGTGGTGGGTGGTGGCGGGTGGCGGCGGGTGGCGGCTGGTGGTGGGTGGTGGCAGGTGGCGGCTGGTGGTGGGTGGCGGCGGGTGGCGGCTGGTGGTGGGTGGCGGCGGGTGGCGGCGGGTGGCAGCTGGTGGTGGGTGGTGGCGGGTGGCGGCTGGTGGTGGGCGGCGGGTGGCGGCGGGTGGCGGCTGGTGGCGGCCAGCTGGGACACACCCTTCTCCACTGTAGGTCTGAGTACAACTAACCATATGTCTCTCTCACCCACCAGAACAGTGTTGCCAGCTTGCGCTCTCAAAATGTTTCCTTCAAAGATTGTATATTATCTTTGAACAACAAGTTTGATTATCAAGGAAATAATGCATATATTATTGTCACATTAATACTGTGCAATATCTTATTACATTCCTGCTAAATAATTATAATTTGAAACAGGACAAAAAATCCCACATATATAAAAACCAACATTAGAGATCACGAGGCCTAGGCCTCGCCTGTGACCACACATCCTGCCTCCCTGGCCTGCTACCCTCTCACACCTCACACTCTTAACTCTCTCATAATCACTCTCACTCTCTTACTCTGTCACTCTTACTCTGTCACTCTTACTCTCTGTCACTCTTACTCTCTGTCACTCTTACTCTCTGTCACTCTTACTGTCACTCTTACACTCTGTCACTCCTACTCTCTGTCACTCTTACTCTGTCACTCTTACTCTCTGTCACTCTTACTCTCTGTCACTCTTACTCTCTGTCACTCTTACTCTGTCACTCTTACTCTGTCACTCTTACTCTCTGTCACTCTTACTCTCTGTCACTCTTACTCTCTGTCACTCTTACTCTCTGTCACTCTTACTCTCTGTCACTCTTACTCTGTCACTCTTACTCTGTCACTCTTACTCTCTGTCACTCTTACTCTGTCACTCTTACTCTCTGTCACTCTTACTCTCTGTCACTCTTACTCTGTCACTCTTACACTCTGTCACTCTTACTCTGTCACTCTTACTCTCTGTCACTCTTACTCTCTGTCACTCTTACTCTCACTCTTACTCTCTGTCACTCTTACTCTCTGTCACTCTTACTCTGTCACTCTTACTCTGTCACTCTTACTCTCTGTCACTCTTACTCTCTGTCACTCTTACTCTCTGTCACTCTTACTCTCTGTCATTCTTACTCTCTGTCACTCTTACTCTGTCACTCTTACTCTCTGTCACTCTTACTCTCTGTCACTCTTACTCTCTGTCACTCTTACTCTGTCACTCTTACTCTCTGTCACTCTTACTCTCTGTCACTCTTACTCTGTCACTCTTACTCTCTGTCACTCTTACTCTGTCACTCTTACTCTGTCACTCTTACTCTCTGTCACTCTTACTCTCTGTCACTCTTACTCTCTGTCACTCTTACTCTGTCACTCTTACTCTCTGTCACTCTTACTCTCTGTCACTCTTACTCTCTGTCACTCTTACTCTCTGTCACTCTTACTCTGTTATTCTTACTCACTCTCAGTCACCCTTACCCATTCATACTCACTCTCTCACTCTTACTCTCATACTCTTACTCTCAATTACTCTTACTCTCAATCACTCTTACTCCCAATCACTCCTACTCCCAATCACTCCTACTCTCAATCACTCCTACTCTCATTCTTACTCTTACTCTTACTCCCAATCACTCTTACTCTCAATCACTCTTATTCTCATTCTTACTCTCACTCTTACTCTTACTCCCAATCACTCTTACTCCCAATCACTCTTACTCTCAATCACTCTTACTCTCAATCACTCTTACTCTCAATCACTCTTACTCTCATTCTTACTCTTACTCACTCTTACTCTCAATCACTCTTATTCTCATTCTTACTCCTACTCTCACTCTAACTCCTACTCCCAATCACTCTTACTCCCAATCACTCTTACTCTCAATCACTCTTACTCCCAATCACTCTTACTCTCAATCACTCTTACTCTCAATCACTCTTACTCTCAATCACTCTTACTCTCACTAACTCTCAATCACTCTTACTCTCACTCTAACTCTCAATCACTCTTACTCTCATACTCACCCTTACTCTCAATCACTTTACTCTCACTCTTACTCATTCTGTCACTCTTACTCTCACTCTTACTCACTCTGTCACTCTTACTCACTCTCAGTCACTCTTACTTATACTCACTCTTACTCACACTTACACACTCTCTGGCACTCTCACTCACCTTCATTCACTCTTACTCACTCTTACCCACTCTCGCTCACTCTTACTCACTCTAGTTAATAAGAACACGCCAATATAAGACAACAAAACGTTTTCAGATTCGTTCTCACCACTTTCCAGCAACTTTTATAATTTATATAAATTATCTTAGGGAATAATACATAAATTATATATTTAAACATGATATTAGTGTTTAGTGGAATGCATAAGGAGTCAAATTGTGTTAAAAAGAGCGATTTTTAGAAAATTTGGAAAACTACTTTTTTCTGTTCATATTATAACTAAATGGATTTTAAAGGTTTCACTCAGCCAATATATATCATTCACAATTTATTAATGAATTTTACAAAAAAACACCATAAATTTTATATTTAAACATGTAAAAACTATTTGTTTTACATTTGGAAGAAAATAATTGTAGAAAAACAATTTATAATTAAACCTTTGTGTTTGGATTTTTTGAGTAAAAGTTTCTCAAAGGCTCTCCTGCACCATTCTCAATGCAAATCATTCCCACACCTATGGGAAGAGATAGGCGAACGTTGTGTAGATGATTTGTGTTTGCTGGGGTGTAGCTGGTATGGTGCTCCAGTGGATAAGGGAGTACCTAAGCAATAGGAAACAGAGAGTTACGGTGAGGGGTGAGACCTCCGATTGGCGTGAAGTCACCAGTGGAGTTCCACAGGGCTCTGTACTCGGTCCTATCTTGTTTCTGATATATGTAAATGATCTCCCAGAGGGTATAGATTCATTTCTCTCAATGTTTGCGGACGATGCCAAAATTATGAGAAGGATTAAGACAGAAGAGGACTGTTTGAGGCTTCAAGAAGACTTAGACAAACTGAAGGAATGGTCGAACAAGTGGTTGTTAGAGTTAAACCCAACCAAATGTAATATAATGAAGATAGGTGTAGGGAGCAGGAGGCCAAATACAAGGTATCATCTGGGAGAGGAAATTCTTCAGGAGTTAGAGAAAAAAAAAGACTTGGGAGTTGATATCACGCCAGACCTGTCTCCTGCAGCACATATCAAGAGGATAACATCAGCGGCATATGCCAGGCTGGCCAACATACGAACGGCATTCAGAGATTTGTGTAAAGAATCATTCAGAACTTTGTATACCACATATGTTAGGCCAATCCTGGAGTATGCAGCCCCAGCATGGAGTCCATATCTAGTCAAGGATAAGACTAAATTGGAAAAGGTTCAAAGATTTGCCACCAGACTAGTACCCAAGCTGAGAGGTATGAGCTACGAGGAGAGACTACGGGAATTAAACCTCACTTCGCTGGAAGACAGAAGAGTTAGGGGGGACATGATCAACACATTCAAGATTCTCAAGGGAATTGATAGGGTAGATAAAGACAGGCTATTTAACACAAGGGGCACACGCACAAGGGGACACAGGTGGAAACTGAGTGGCCAAATGAGCCACAGAGATATTAGAAAGAACTTTTTTAGTGTCAGAGTGGTTGACAAATGGAATGCATTAGGAAACGATGTGGTGGAGGCTGACTCCATACACAGTTTCAAGTGAAGATATGATAGAGCCCAATAGGCTCAGGAACCTGTACACCTGTTGATTGACGGTTGAGAGGCGGGACCAAAGAGCCAGAGCTCAACCCCCACAAGCACAACTAGGTTAGTACAACTAGGTGAGTACACACTCCTGCACAAACTCAACCACTTACAAACATACACACTTATACCACTCACACAAACAAATTAGGTATGTGATTTAATTTAAAATTAGAGACGTATTAAAACGTTTTTTGTACGTTTGCTTAACATTTTTACGATTTAATTGACTGAAATTAACGTATTTTAAACGTTAAAAATACGACTTTATATAGCTAGTTGCAAGGCCAACTCTCTGCTACCAAATAAAAATGTCAGAAAAAGATTTGTGTTTACTGAGACTGTCCCTGGCACTGCCGGTTGCCCCTCCTATATAAAAAGGAAGGTTCCATGGAATACTCATGGGCTCGACCTGGAGACGGTGAGGACCTCAGACATCGCTCCCATTTGCAGGTCATGACTCTTCCTAGTAAATGTGGACACCAGCCACGTATTATACCTCCCACATACTTGTCACTAGTTCTTCTCCCCCACATACGTGCCAGTAGGTCTTGTCCATCACTTACTTGTCACTAATTCTTCTTCACAACACATTTGCCACTAGTTCTTCTCCACTAAATACCACTAATTCTTCTCCACCACATACTTGCCACTAGTTCTTCTCTAGCACATACTTGCCACTAGTAAGTTTTCCCCAACATACTTGCCACTAGTTAGTTTTCCCCAACATACTTGCCACCAGTTCTTCTCCCACACATGCTCGTCACTGTCTCTTTTCCATAACATATTTACAAATAGTTCTTTTCCACCACATACTTATCTCAAAATCTTCGTCCCCACATACTTGCCACTAGTTCTTTTCACCCACATACCTGCCACGGACTCATCTCCACCACATACTTGCCACTGGTTCTTCTCCCACATACTTACTACTGGTTCTTCTTCCCTATGTAGTATAAAACAATGAGATATTTCTGATGGCAATCCATCAGCCAATCCTCCTGTTTTGGTAGTACTTATAGGAAGGATGAGAACCATAGTACATACACCGACGTACAACGCAGTTAGAAAGAAAACAGTGGCACTTATACCTCAATATATTCCCAATGTTTATCAATACACTCTGGCTCCCTGTCCCTCGACACAATGGATTTTTCAGTGAATATTCATTGAGCGTTTAATTTAGTATTTTACTATGTTCATAAGTAATATACGGGAGTTAAGTAAATTACTGTAGTGGCCTTTAATAACATTCCTGCTGTTCACAGCGATATCACATTAACGTGAAAAATCAATTCACAAATCAAACAGTAGCCTTGATGAGGGTTCGAACCTATGAGCTGGGTGTTTCTAATTCCCAGTGATAGGCCTTAAACTCAACACCCAGCAAAAAAAAATCCAGTGTCTTTTGCAAAATATTTGAGTTGATCCATAAAAAAAATATCATCACGCGTAGAATATGCATCATTTTCGTGTAATTCTCAGTTCCTATTCTCTCGCTCTTCTCCCCTGGAACATTTATAAACCATTTCACTGCCTCCATCTTTGCATTTCTTCGTCCGCTTTTTCACCAACTTGCGGCTTTGCATATAGCTTGAAAAGGTTCAGGGGTATGCCACTAGGCAAGTCCCAGAACTAATAGGAATGAGTTACGAAGAAAGGATGCGTGAAATTCCCCTCACGTCACTAGAAGACAGAAGAGTGGAGAAGACATGATCACAACTTACAAAATTCTCAGAGGAATTGACAGGGTACATAAAGATAAACTGTTTAACATGGGTGGTACGCGAACAAGGGGGACACAGGTGGAAACTGAGTACCCAGGGGAACTCAGGGGCCGGCCGGCCGAGCGGACAGCACGCTGAACACGTGATCCTGTGGTCCCGGGTTCGATCCCGGGTGCCGGCGAGAAAGAATGGGCAGAGTTTTTTCACCCTATGCCCCTGTTACCTAGCAGTAAATAGGTACCTGGGAGTTAGTGAGCTGTCATGGATTGCTTCCTGGGGAGTGAAGGTCTGGTCGAGGATCGGGCCGCGGGGACACTAAAGCCCCGAAATCAACTCAAGATAGTCTCAAGATTACCTAAATGAGCCACTGGAACATTAGAAAGAACTTTTCAGTGTAAGAATAGTTAACAAATGGAATGCATTAGGAAGTGATGTGATGGAGGCTGACTTCATACACAGTTTCAAAAGTAGATATGATATAACTTAATAGGCTCTAGAGTCTGTGCACCAGTTGCTTGACAGTTGAGAGGAGGGACCAAAGAGTCAAAGACCAACCCGAGCAAGCACAACTAATTGAGTAACCCACGTCACGATTTCTATAATCCCCAAGCATTATTATCAAGATTCCTACGCCCTCTGAGATCATGATTATTGATTATAATTCTTGGGGATTATAGAAATCTTACTTTACTAAGTTAGATTCAAGGACAACTTTAGTATCCATTAAACTGGAGGAGCACACAGGAGACTTCCAAATACCCCACATATATATCACATATAAAAAAGACTCAGCTTTAATAACGAAAAGGAGGGCACAAATAACTAAACTACAAAAATACATTAAATCACTTTATTTAATTAAAACACGTACATTGAAATCAAATTGAGATATATCCTAGCTGTAAATACCCTAAGAGGCAATAATATCTACCGATGGACATGAATGCTCAAGCACACTCTACCTTATTCCTGCAATCCTGCCACAAATGTGATTGGCTGCCCTCCAGGTCACCTGACCTGCACCCAAGTCCTACCCCAGACACACTAAGGAATATATTCTTAACAAGCTATCAGTGGAAAACAAGCTCCACTCACTCTAGGCCTGAGAGTCCAGCCAATGGGACGTCAGGCACTACCCTGGGGGACTCCGCCCACTAGGCCTCCCTGGTACATTTTTTTTTTTTAGATATATACAAGAGTTGTTACATTCATGTACAGCCACTAGTACGCGTAGCGTTTCGGGCAGGTCCCTGGAATACGATCCCGTACCGCGAAGAATCGTGTTTACAACCAAGTACTCATTTTACTGTTAAGTTAAACAGAGGCTACAGTTAAGGATTTGCGCCCAGTAAATCCTCCCCGGCCAGGATACGAATCCATGACATAGCGCTCGCGGAACGCCAGGCGAGTGTCTTACCACTACACCACGGAAACTGGTGAAACATCTACTCAATGAACCAAAAGCCTCTGCTCCTGGCCAATGAAAAGCCTGGCACTTGCCTGGGGGCAGTCCTCTCCCAGAAACTGGAACTAAGCCCTAACAACCAACTCGTGGGAAACAAGCTGGACTATCCACCTAAGGGAAACTTGAGAGCAGGATTTTTATGGCCCTAGAGTTGAACTGCCCCTGAATTCGTCACTGGCTATAGCGAAGGCAGGGGGAGAGGGGAAAGAGTGGGGGATAGAGAGGGAAATGAGTGGGAATGGAGTGGCCACGGAGAGGGCCCCAGAGAGAGAGACCTCTTGACTCAGAGTGGATTATGGCTGGTGAGGCCAGACTGTGACAAATGGGAGGGGAGGGGGAAGGAAATAAGGGGAGGGGTGAACAAGAGAGAGTAAGATGACGAAGGCAAGGGAAGAGGGGAAACGGGGGAGAAGGGGAGAAACCATGGTCTGATCACAGATCATTACACTTCTACAGATACATTATCATCTTCCTGAGGTCTGGTTCGTGTCTGGTATTGGGGACAATTCTATTTTAGGCTTTTAATCTCCTCCTTTGTCTCATTCAGCTGCTCCTGCAGGTTGTCTACGTTTTCCTCCATTACTTTTAGTTCCTCGGAGGCGCCTAACAGCTGAAGGCACCTAACAGCTGGGTGGACAGCGCTTCGGATTCGTAGTCCTTAGGTTCCGGGTTCGATCCCTGATGGAGGTGGAAACAAATGGCCAAAATGTTTCTTTCACCTTGATGCCCCTGTAACCTAGCAGTAAGTAGAAACCTGGGAGTTAACCAGCTCCTACGGCCTGCTTTCTGGGGGAGTAACAAAAACGAGGCCTGGTCAAGGACCTGGACGCGGGGACGCTTAACTCCGAAATCATCTCAAGATAACCTTAAGATAACCTCCTCCCTAATTTCTCTCCATATTTGAAGGAGTATCTTCTGAAGCGAGTCATCTTGTTCCTTTCCTCCCGCTGTGTTACTTCTTTTCCCCTGTCTTGTTTGTTTCCTATTCCAATTCTCCAATCCAATGAGTGGGAGGGTGAGTGTGTGTTTTTCCTATTTAAGTTTTCCAATCCAATGTGTGTGCGTGTCTGTGTGTGTTTGTGTGCGTGTGTGGGACTGTTTGAGTGTGTGAATGTGTGTGGTGTATGTGTGGTGTACTCACCTATTTGTGATTGCGGGGGTTGAGTTCTGGCTCTTTGGTCCCGCCACTCACCTGTCAATCAACTGGTGTACAGGGTCCTGAGACAACTGGGCGCTATCATATCTACACTTGAAACTGTGTATGGGGTCAGCCTCCATCACATCAATTCCTAATGCATTCTATTTGTCAACCACTCTGACGCTAAAAAAGTTCTTTCTAATATCTATGTGGCTCATTTGGGCACTCAATTTCCACCTGTGTCCCTTAGAACGTTAGCCCCTTGTATTAAATAGCATGTCCTTCTCTGCCCTATCAATTCCTTTGAGAATCTTGTATGTGGTGGTCATATCCACCCTAACTCTTCTGTCTTCCAACTACGTGAGGTTTAACTCCCGTAGTCTCTCCTAGTAGCGCATAACTCTCAGCTCGGGTTCGAGTCTGGTGGCAAAGCTTTGAACCTTCTCCAGTTTAGTCTTATGCTTGACTAGATATAGACTCCATGCTGGAGCTGCATACTCCAGGATTGGTCTGACATATGTGGTATACAAAGTTCTCAATCATTTCTTACACAAGTTTCTAAATGCCGCTCTTACGTTGGCCAACCTGGCATATGCCGTTGATGTTATCTTCTTCATATGGGCTTCAGGGGACAGGTCGGGCGGGATATCAACCCCCAAGTCTTTCTCTCTCTCTGACTCTTTAAGAATTTCATCATCCCAAATGATACCTTGTATCTGGCCTCCTGCTCCGTACACCTATCTTCATTACATTACATTTGCTTGGGTTAAACTCTAACAACCACTTGTTCGACCATTCCTTCAGTTTGTCTAGGTCTTCTTGAATCCTCAAGCAGTCATCCTCTGTCTTAATCCTTCTCATAATATTGGCATCATCAGCAAACATTGAGAGGAAGAAGTCTATACCCTCCGGGAGATCATCATTTACGTTTATCAGAAACAGGATAGGACCGAGTACAGAGCCCTGTGGGACTCAACTGGACTGAACTCAACTGGACTCAACAGAGCCCTGTGGGACTCAAC
This sequence comes from Procambarus clarkii, assembly GCF_040958095.1. Classification (NCBI taxonomy): domain Eukaryota; kingdom Metazoa; phylum Arthropoda; class Malacostraca; order Decapoda; family Cambaridae; genus Procambarus; species Procambarus clarkii. Next base: position 34,177,448 of record NC_091179.1, read on the forward strand.
TGTGGGACGCCAATCCTCACGCCACGTGAGGTCTCATCCTATACTGTAACTCTCTGCTTCCTCTTTCTTAGGTACTCCCATATCCACTGGAGAACCTTACCAGTCACTCCTGCCTGTCTCTCCAGCTTATGTACCAGCGAGGTACATTAGTGTGTATGTGTGTGTACTCACCTAATTGTGCTTGCGGGGGTTGAGCTCTGGCTCTTTGGTCAGGTGAGTGTGTGTGAGTGTGTTATGCTCTATGCAGTCATGTGCATTTGTGTGTGTGTGTGAGATGGAGGTTCTAAGGAGGTGTGAGAGAGGGAGTGGAGAGAGAGTGTGTGCATGTGTGCGTGCGTGTGTGTTCGTGTGCGTTAGAGCGTGTAGGTGCGTGCGTGCCCACGTGTGGGCTTGTGCGGGAGTGGGTGGTTGTGCATAGGGGAAAGGGGAGTGGAGTTTTGGGAGAGTATAAGGGCATGGAAAGTTGGGTGGGGGAGAGTGGGGGGTTAGAGGAGGTATTACTGGTGTCCAGGGCCTATTTACTATTTACTAACTTTATTTTTTATTTTTATTTTTTATTTACTAACTCCCAGGAATTTATTTACTGCTAGGTAACAGGGTCATAGGGTGAAAGAAACTCTGCCCATCGTTTCTTGCCGGCGCCCGGGATCGAACCCGGGGACACAGGATCACATGACTAGCGTGCTGTCCGCTCGGCCATCGGCTCCCCCTTCCCTGTGTGTGTGTGTGTGTGTGTGTGTGTGTGTGTGTGTGTGTGTGTGTGTGTGTGTGTGTGTGTGTGTGTGTGTGTGTTTGGTTGGGTGGGGTTAATGTTTTGAATGTAATACTTAATAAACGTTAAGCAAGATACAATTGATGTGATAATTTACTGGGCCGCCAGCGACGTCACACACACCGCTGATATTACATCGCATTTGATGAACACACACACTGGTTCATCCGTGACGTTGTGACGTCAACAACCAGTTTTAATCCTCCGATTCGCCGCTCTGCTACCGGAGGGCGCTGACGTTCGGCCCGGGCTGTCAGTGTTGACCTGTAGCTGCTGCGTGGTGGTCGTCTTGTTGTCGGTGTGGTGCGGCCATTGGCCGGGGCCTGGCGGGTGTTATGGCGTCGGCTAGTGGTGGCCGTGCTCGCGGGTCGACACCGCCCGGCTTGATTTCTCGGCCCCCGTTGACTGGCCCTTGGTGGAGGTTGCCCTTATGGACGTCATGAGTGTGGAGTACCAAGATCTCTACGGTGTTGAGAAACTTTCCCCTACCCGGGTGGCGGTGACGTTCTCCTCGGCGAAGGTGTATCAGCTGTTTGTGCGTCGCTGGGGTACACAGACGCATGTACTTCCAGGTTCTGCTGTGACGGTGGAGGTCTCCGATCCGTGGGGCCCCCCTGACGTATGTAAGCGTTCATGGTGTGCCAGTGCAGTTTCCTGAGGATGAGCTGTCCGCCGCGTTCCGTGGGTATGGTGAAGTGGTGGGGCAGCGTCATACCTGTCTGCTTAGTGGGCGCCTGAAGGGGCTCCGTATGGGTGCGCGTACTTTGCGCATGCGGCTCTCTGGGGCTATTCCCTCTCGGGTGGCTGTGTGTGGGTTTTATGTGCGTGTGTTTTACCAGGGGCAGACTCGCTCCTGTTTCCGGTGTGGTGAGGTGGGCCATTTCGCTGCAGCTTGCCGTGCCCCTCGCCCGGAGGACCCGTCGGTATTCCATGCGGATGATTTTCCACTTCTGCCGGAGGCTGGGGCGCCCCCAGTGGGCCCGGGCTCTGTGGGTGTGCCTCTGGAGGCGTCGTCCCCTGCTGTCCCTACCTCTCCGTCTGCTGCTGGGTCCTCTGCTCTGTCTGTTGACTCTGATGCTCTCGCGGCTCCTGCTTCGGGTGCGCCTATGCTGTTGGCGGCGGAGGTACATCGCGACCCGAGTGTCTCCTTGGAATCCAACGTGTGTGGTGTGGTGCCGGCGGGCAGCCCGTGTGCAGTGGCCGGTGTGCTTCCCGAGGCCAGGGGCGGTGTTGATAGTGTCTCCTGACGGCCAGCCCTGCGGTGTTCCTGATGCTGGTGCCGTGGCACAGCCGCCTGCTGTCGCTCCGAGGGATCGGTCGCACAGCAGGGGCCCCCCTGGGAAGAAGATCGAGGCTTCGGGTGGTGTGGCTTTGGCTGGTGCTCCTCCCTCCGCTTCTCCAGTGGTTCCTCCTCCCCCTTCGGAAGCGGGATCTGGGGATGAGCAGGGCGTTGAGCGTGGTGTCGGGCTCGAGGCGCCGGAGGCAGTGGAGAAACTGTGGATGGTGTCCTCGACGCCTGGGGCGCCCTCTTCGCATGGTGTGTCTCCTGTGATTTTGAAGGCGGTTCCTGGCCGGTCGCCTTCCGGGGTGCGGCAGGGGGTTGAGCTTGGTGGTGTGGATGTGGCTTCCACTGCGGGTGCGGTTGTGTCCCCTGGGGGACGCGTTGGGTTGGGGGTGTCCTGAGGTTCTCCCGATGGCGCCCTCTGTTGTATGTGCGTCTTTGAATGTTCGAGGTTTAAATGATCTTGGGGTCCAGTTGGGCCTGTTGGATGTTCTGCAGGAGCATAATGTTCGTGAGGTGTCTGTGCTGCAGTGTTTAAGTGCGCATTTTCATGTTGTGAAATAAGCGTCCCCACCGAGGACGTCCTTCGGGGGGACGCTTATGTTGTTTTCTAGGAGGGCTTCCTTCTCCGTGTTTCACACGGAGATGGATGAGGATGGGCGGGTTTTGTTTGTGAGGGTTGAGTTTTTGGGGGTCGTTCTTCCGTTCCTTTCGGTGTACGCCCCCTCGGGGGTGGCGCGCCGTCGGGAACAGGAGGAGTTTTTTCGGGTGGGGCTTCTCCCTTTCCTGCGTCATGATACGCGGAGTATGGTTTTTGGTGGTGATTTTAATTGTGTGACGAGTGCGCGGGACTGTAGTAGCACCCGCCCGCAGAATGTCTCGGGTGCGCTGCTGGAGGTGGTGCGTTCTTGCGGTTTCAAGGATGCTGCTGTGCTCTATGGGGGCGAGTTGTCCTTTACTTTTGCTGCGCATGGGGCACGTTCGCGGATTGATCGAGTGTATGTTACTGGCGGGGGGGGGGGTGTTCTGTGTTTGCTTTCCACACTGTCCCGGTTGCTTTCTCGGACCAGAGTCTCGTGGTGGTCCGGGTTGGTGTGCCCAGTCAGGTGCGGGTCGGCGTGGGGTGGTGGAAGCTGAATTACAGGTGTCCGAGGGTTTGTGGGCAGTTTCGGGTTTGGTGGGTCGGGGTTCTCGCCCGGCGGTGTGAATTTCCTTCTGTTTTAGATTGGTGGGAGTGGTGTAAGGAGCAATGTCGGTTGTTTTTTCGGGTGGCTGCCAAACGTGAGGCTGCTGATAGGTTTGGGTTGCTGCGGTTGTTCCAGGCGAGGCTTTCGCGGTTGTATGTGCGGTACAGTGCTGGGATTGACTGTTTTGGGGAGATTGCGGAGTGTAAGGAGCGTATTTGTGGTTTGCGGAATGAGTGGGCCGAGGGTGTTCGTGTGCGTGCTCGTGTGAGTGAACGTGTTGACGGGGAACGGCTCTCTCCTTATCTTTTAGGGAAGGTGAAGGCTGCGCGGGACTGTGTTCTTTTTACGGCTCTGCAACGGCCGGATGGGTCCGTTGTTTTGGACACCGGTGGTGTGTTGCATTATGTGCGGCAGGAGTTGGTTGCGCTCTATGGGGAGGTGGTAGGGGACGATGCGATTGCGGAAGGTTTCTTGGGTGGTTGTGCTCCAGGGTTGTCTGCTGCTGATTGTGTTGGTTTGGAGGAAGATGTTTCGTTGGGGGAGCTTTTCGATGTGGTGAGGTCGTTTCGTTCCGGGAAGGTGCCGGGCTCGGATGGTCTTCCTGTCGAGTTTTATGTTGCCTTTTGGGATGTGTTGGGTGATGTTCTTTTGGAGGTGGTCCGGACTTGCCTTCGGGGGTGCGTTCTGCCTATTTCTCAGTGCGTTGGGATTGTGCGGCTGCTCCCAAAGCCGGGCGATTTGCGGTTCTTCTCGAACTGGAGGCCCATTTCTTTGTTGAATGTGGACTATAAGATCCTGTCCAAGATTTTAGCTGGTCGGTGTTGCCGTGTTGTTGCGTCTGTTGTTTCCGTGGAACAGTTTTGTGGTGTTCCAGGTCGCTCGTTGCTGCAGTGCAATGCGTTATTTCGGGATGTGCTTCTGTACGTGTCGGGCTCTCGCTTGTCGGCAGCGATTCTCTGCCTGGATTGGTCTAAGGCTTTTGGCTGTGTGTTGTTAGCTTTTGTTTTTCGTGTGTTAGAGCGGCTTGGTTTTCTGCCTTTGTTTGTTCGTTGGGTGCGTATGTTGTACGTTCAGTGTTGCAGTCGGGTTTGCATCAATGGGTTCTTGAGTGCTCCTTTCCCTGTCCGCCGTTCGGTGAGGCAGGGTTGTTCGCCTTCCATGCTCCTTTATGTGCTCTTTCAGGAGCTTTTTTTTCGGGCGGTCAAGGCTTGTGCGTTGATCCGTCCCCCCCCCCCGGCTGCCTTCTGATCTTCGGTTACCCATCTGCGGTTATGCGGATGATAATATCCTGTTCGTGGCCTCTGCTGGTTCTGTTCGGGCTGTCCAGGTCGTGGTTGAGAGGTTTGAGTTGGCCACTGGGGCCCAGGTTAATCGTGCCAAATCTGGTCTTATGGGTATCGGTGGGTGGTCCTCTCGCCTTGTGTGAGAGGGGTCTTATTTTCCAGTGGTCTCCTCTCTGCGTGTTCTGGGGATCACCTGGTTCGCTTCTTACGAGAGATCTTTGGAATTTAATTGGGGTGTGGTTTCTCGTAGTGTTGGTGTTGCGGTTGGGTTGTTGGCTGCGCGCCCGTTAACAATTTATCAGCGGGCGTTGCTTGTTACTTGTAAAGTTCTGTCACATGTCTGGTTCGTGGCTCGGTGTTTCCCCTTAGATCGCCGGCTGGCTCTGGGGTTGGAACGTCAGGTTTATAGGTATGTGTGGTGTGGTCGTTACCACCCGGTTCGTCGCTCGACGTTGGTGTTAGCTGTGCGGGAAGGTGGGGTTGGAATTCCTGATGTGTTTACCAGGGCTCGGGCGTTGTTCTGGGTCTCGTTGCGTCAGGGTTTAGCGTTGGGTGGGGGGCTCAATGCTTTGTGTATTTTTTATTGTTCGCTCCGGTTTAGTTTTTTAGTGGATTGCGGTGTTTGTCGGGAGGTGGCCTTTTGTACCCCTCCTATTTACTCCTGGGTGGTAGACATTCTTCGAGCTGTCTGTCGTTGTCCGGGTTATATGTCTCTTTCGGTGAAGGCGATTTATGGGTTTCTATTTTGTCGAGTTCAGCCGCGGGTGGAGACTTTATTCCCGTGTTGGGATTGGGGGGAGGTGTGGGCGGCGTTAGGGGCGCGGTTTTTGGCACCTCAGCAGCGGGAGTTGTTGTTTCGCATGTTGCATTTGTCGCTGGCGACAAATGACCGGTTGTGCATGCTGGGTTTGTGTGCCTCTGACGCATGTGTCCACTGTGGTTTGCCTGAGACTCAGTTACATGTTTTCTATTTTTGTGAGAGGTTGAGTGGTTTGCTTGATTGGTTTCGTGCTGTGTTGGCCGTGGTTTGTGGGCCGGGATGTCAGGGTGGTTTTTTGCCGTTTTTGTTTTTGTCTGTTCCGCGGGGCTCTCGACGGGTGCGTAATAAGCTATGTCTTCTTGTCGCTGACTATGTGTATTGGGTGTGGGTTGGCCGGAGGGAGGGTTATGGGGTTGATAGGGTTTTGGGGTTTTTGAGAGGACGCTTACGGTTCACCTGGTGGTGGCTGCAGCGTGCTTTTCCGGATGATTTTTGTGGTTGGTTTACTGGTGCGTATGTTCGTGGGGCTGCTTTTGAGTGATTGGTCGTGGGTTGGGCTCATGGATGTTGGCTGTGGGTTGGTTGGGTGGGTCTTGTTCCGGTTTGTCTTAGGTCCCTGGTCCTCCGATGGGCCTCCTCGGCGGGGGTTGGGCGGGGTGTGTGTGTGTGTGGTTGTTTTGTTTCTGTTGTGGTTGCTCCTGTGGGTGTGTGTTCGTTTTGGTGTGCTTGTGTGTGGGTGTGGTTTTTATGTTTTCCCAGGCTCCTGCGTGGGCCTTTTTGTTTGCCTTGTATGGGTTGTATTATTTATGCATTTTTGTTCTTTATGGTATGTGTGTTTGTTTGCTCCTATGTCTTTGGAGCGTGCCTCTTCTGTATTTTGTGATTTTCTGTGTGGGGGGGGGGTGCCCGGGTTTATGTTTTGTCCTCCCCCCCCCCTTTCATGTACTACTGTTCCTGTGTTATGGGTGTTGTTTTTGCCATTACTGATTGTTATTTCTCTTTTTATGTGCCATGTACTTTGCCTTGTGCTATTTATGTCGTATTTATCTGTTCTTTCTTTGATTTGTGTTTTGTGTTCTGCCTTTGTATTATGACTTTTTATTATGCATGTGGAAACGAAGTAAGAAAAAAGAAATGTACTCAGTTATTTCTGTTTTTCCCTGTTTTTTTTATTTAATGTAGTTATTTCTGTATTTCCCTGTTTTTTTTATTTAATGTAGTTTTGTAATTTTGCCTCTTTGTTAGGGGTTTCGGAGGCCTGTTGTTCTGTGCTTTTATGCACCTGAGTTTGGGTTGTTGGGCTGGGCTTGTATGTGCATTCTCCTTTTGTATTTCTGTACTTAAGGTTGTGTGGATGTGTATGTTTTATGTTCTTTATATTGTGTGCTATTTATGTCATGTTCTGTTTTTTGTGGTAAATACTGTGCCCGTTTCTGGGTTCTTTTTTTTGTGCCTTGTGTCATGTGTTTTCTTTCTTGGTTTTTGTTGAGTATGTTTAGTGTATCCGTGTTTACTTCCTTTGTTATATTGTCCTGTGTATGTTCATGACTTGTTCTTTCGGCGGGTGTCTGTTTTGTACATTGTGTATTCTTTTATAAAAATAAAAAAAAAAATAAAAAAGTTTTAATCCTCCTCAATCACTCTGTTTTCAATAAATGCTTATTTAATCCCATTTTCATCGATTGCGTATTTAATCCTTTTGGATATATAATCCCTTTATAAAGATTGGTTATTTCTGTAACATAGCTAATTAAACATTATTTCCTGAATATAAGATTTACATGAAGATATATACAGTTCCTCATATTTATTTCCACCCATGTTGAATCAAATAACTGTGACTAAGAAGCAAAATAAATTGTAGAAAGGCTATACATAAGAAGGAAGGAAATAGGGCCATATTTTCTCCCTTGTATTTGCCCAAATCTTTTTTAAATAAATGCAAAACTTATCTATTGTTTAAATATATATATACCTTATTGTTACCCCTTTTTATACCCATTCACTACAACTAATTCACTCTTCGTCCCACTAAAGTATGGCTTAATTACAATACATCGAGAAATTACATTATCATGGTACTAGTGCACCCACAAATATCCCGAACGCCGAACTGAGGTTTCACACAATTCAGGTAACACGCACAACCGGTCCTCGACTCAAGTCCATTACATCCTGAGGTGACCCACCCCCCCCCCCCCCCCCGCACAGATGTATTCATAAATTTCAACATGCTGTTCATTCAAAATGGGAATTTTCTCAAATATAAATTAATGTTATAATATATTAGCGTATTGTGCATATAGGCATATGTTAGGTTAGGTTAGGTGTTTAGGTTCCGTTGGCGATTATTTGTATTTAAAGTACGTAGGTGGAGCATTTACAGCATTGTGGCTCGAACAAAATTTGTCTGTGAAACACTTGTTCCGGAAGTGTTCGAATGAAATCAGTTGTGAGACATGTGTAAACCGTTTTTCATTCATAAACAGGAGGTTTTGCGGGAGCATGGAATCACTTTTGGGTCTTTGTTTGGAGGACTGGCTAAACACCCAGCATATAGGTTCGAACTCTCATCACGCAACCCGTCCTCGATTCAAGTATTTTCAGCCCGTCCTCCAAACAAAGATCCAAAAGTGATTCCATGCACCCGCCAAACCCCCTGTTAAATGAATGAAAAGTGGTTTACACACGACTCGACTCACACACTTGAGTCGAGGACGGGTTGCAGGGAACACCAAACACAACCCGTCCTCGACTCAAGTCCATTAAATTCAGCGGTTAACCCCACAGACGCATTCATAAATTTTAACATGCTGTTTATTCAAAACGGGAATTTTCTCAAGTATAAATTAATATTATAATATATTAGCATATTGTGTATATATAGGCATAGGATAGGTTAGGTTAGGTGTTTAGGTTCTGTTGGCGATTATTTGTATTTGTAGTACGTGGGTGAAGCATTTATAGCGTTGTGATTCGAACAAAATTCGTCAGTGAAGCACTTGTTCCGGATATGTTCGAACGTCAGCAGTTGTGAGTCGTGTGTAAACCGCTTTTCATTCATAAACAGTGGGTTTGGCGGGTGCATGGAATCACTTTTGGATCTTTGTTTGGAGGACGGGCTGCCAAACACATAGGTTCGAACCCTCATCACGGCTCCTGTGGATTTGTTCATTGGTATTTCACGATAATGTGATTTCTCTGTGTATTTTAATAAGCTTTTCTTTAGTTTGACGGAGAATGTATTGGTTGAAATGAACGGGTATAAAAAGGGGTAACTATAATGAATATTAAAACAATAGAAAACTTTATAATTGATTGCAAAAAGACTTGGACAAAAACAAGGGAGAATATATTGCACTATTTGCTTGATTCTTATGAATAGGAATTCTGCAGCTTATTTTGTTTCTTTGTGACAGTTAATTAATGATTCAACATGGGTGGAAATAAATAGGAGATTCAATAAGTAATATTTAACTAGTTATGTGAGGGTAATAAGCAATCGTTGTAAATGGAAATATATATGCAAAATGGAATTAAAAACGAAATTTTTGAAAAATGGGATTAAATACTCAATCATTGAAAATGGGGTTAAATATGCCTTAATTGAAAATGGATTGATTGAGGTAGGATTGGCTGATGACGTCATGGAACATTAGGGATGACTGGCACCGCGCGTCACCGAGGAAACAAAATTTAGGGAGGACGGATGCCGGCAGCAGCCGAGGTGGACGGGGAAAAATGTGGCCAGAAGCCTGCAGCTGAAAAAATGATAATTGCAGGCTTCCGTTCTGGTTTAAACTACTGTTAGCTGAATAGATAGTGAGATGGATAAGTGTAGGGACAGATAGATAGATGAGCAGATATATGGATAGATAGATGAATAGACACATAGATTGCAGATGGACATAAACGGATATAGGTGGTACAGGTCGGAATTAGGCTTGCCGGAGAATGCTTAAGTATGTTTAAGAATGATTAGCAGTTATATACACTCCTAGGCCACTGTCACGGAGCTAAGTGGGAAACATAGCATGTGATTCTTGTGGAATTTGTTGTGTTATAATAATGTAATTTCTGAGACCCATAAAAATGTTTCAAGGCTTCTTAATACACTTTCTGAGAGAAGAGAGAAAGAGGGGGGAGGGGAAAGGACAGGAAAAAATAGAGGAGGGGAGGTTCGGAAAGGGGAAGAAGAGCTTGAGGACGAGGGTAGGGACGAAGAGGGGAACATGGAAACGGGGACGATAGGGCTGAAGGGGAAGATGGGGAAAAGAATTGGGAAGAGAAGAAGAAGAGAGACCCTCATGCAGCCCGGCACCCCTTTCTATATGAATGAAAATTGAGGGAAGAAATTGGGAGAGAGAAAGGGGCGAGAAAATGGGGGAGATGGGAGAAGAGAGAGAAGAGGTCTGGGAATGGGGTGTAGTGGAAAAAAAGGATATAAATGGGGAATGAAGAAGAAAAAAGGAAGAGGAAAAGGGGGTATGTGGGGAGAGGAGAAAATAAGAGGAATCGGGGAAAAGAGACACTGTCCCGGGCACTACCGGGTATTCCTGCTATTGTGGAATATATTTACTCACATATAGAATTTTAAAATATGTTATTTAAAGTACGTATTTGATGAGTAAATGAAAAGAAAGATCGAAATGTCTGGAATATGGGCTCGACCCAGAGAAGCTGAGGACCCCAGACATCGCTCCCATTTGCAGGTCATGATTCTTCCTAGTAAATGTGGTCACCCGCCATGTATTATACTTCCCACATACTTGCTACTAGCTTTTCTCCACCACATACTTTCCACTAGTTCTTCTCCACTACATTTTTGCCTCTAGTTATTCTCCACCCACATACCTACCACTGGTTCTTCTCCTCCACATACTTGCCACTTGCTCTCCTCACCACATACTTGCCACTAGTTCTTCTCCACCACATACTTGCAACTAGTTCTTCTCCATCCCATACGTACCACTAGTTCTTCTCCACCACATACCTGGCACTGTCTCTTCTCTCCCACATACTTGCCACTGGTTCTTCTCCACCACATACTTGATACTAGTTTTTCTCCCCCACATACTTACCACTAGTTGTTCTACCCCACATACCTACTACGTCTTCTCCACATACCTGCCACTAGCACAATAATTGGATGGAGATCTTAGGTATGGAGAGAGATCTGCAGCAGATCCTCAACCACTTTGAGTCTGGTTAATTTTAACTCAATAACAATTATGCAACTCTGTTGCTAGATGGTGTACTAAAAATCCACAGGTAATTGCCATACATCTTGCAACCGAGCTGGATAGTATTTATGTTCATAGGTTAGTCATTCCCAGACCTCGGAAATTATACAAAATCGCGTTTATCGATGTAAATGGTTCATTATGCAGTGCTAAGATCAACCAAAATAGCTGCCCAATATCGTACCGCAATTCATACATCTGGCAACTCAGCTAGATACTATCTACCAAATTCATAGTGTAATGAAGCCTAGTCCTCGATTATTATACAAAATTCTACTCTTGCTCCATAAATACAGCTGAGACCTCATTGGGCCGCCTGCGACGTCACACACACCGCTGATGTTACACCTCATTTGATGACACACACTTCGGTGCTAATGACCAGCTCGCAATGGAAGGCTGTGAAATATCAATCATGAACTGTTACTCTCTTGAACTGAAGAGTTTATTGGAAAAATAGCTAAAAAAAAATAAGGGAATGATATATATAATTAAAATATTAAATAACGACCATAAAATTGGTGCTCATATATGGTGAGTGGGTATGTTTTGGGGGGGAATTAATGAGGTGTGGGGAGCTTACCAGAAAGTGTGGATAAAATGAAATACTTGAATGCTTGTAAAGCAGTGTTCCAAGAAGCTTTGTTATTGATAATTGTATATATATGTCTGCTGCTAGCTTAGAGAATTCAACGTGGTATTGTGTCATGATCTGAATGGGGACTTGGAGATGTTAATTCCAAATGGCTAAGACTCTTGTGGGTCCAGACTCTGGTATCTGCTTTGACTGATATGATTAGGATAGAAACGGTTTCACTCATTCTTACGCTCAAAAAGCGATCTTTTCAATATCCATTTAAAAAAATATTATGTACATATAAACATTTTTGGGCAGGGATACAAACAATATTTCTCACAATTGAATTAGTCATTTATACAAAAAAATTGGAAGAGAGAAGCCATTGAATAAATCCATAGGAGCCTTGATGAGGGTTAGAACCTATGTGCTGGGTGTTTCAAGATGCACGCTCTAGTCACCTGTGCCACGACATTGTCAAAAGAATTGCAACCTGGGGTACAACTGCACCCACAAGGATCCTGAGGCTTCCACCGAATCTGAACCAGGGTTTGAAACAATACCCCCAATACACTCGGTCTCTGTCGTCCAGTAGTTCTACCTCTGACACCCCTCTTTCAAAACGCAGATTGGGATTTTTAACAATACACACAGAAATCACATTTTGAAATATATCACAGAACAAATCCACAGGATCCCTGATGAGGGTTCAAACCTATGCGCTGGGTGTTCCCAGAATTGTGCGAAACCCCGGTTCGGCTTTAGTGGAAGCCTCGGGATCCTTGTGAATGCAGTAGGTTGCAATACTTTTGACAATGTCGTGGCGCAGTTGACTAGAGCGTGCATCTGGGACCACTCATCGCATAGGTTCGAACCCTCATCATGGATCTTGTGGTTTTGTTCATAGATATAACGATAATGTGATTTCTCTGTGTATTGTTAAAAAAACATTGTTTAGTTGGACGAAGAGTGAGTTCGTTGAAATGAATGGATATTAAAGGGGGATAAGAATTGGGGATATATTAAAACAATAGATAAGTTAATAATTTATTTAGGAAAGACTTGGGCAAAAAAAAGGGTGAAAATATTGCCCTATTTCGTTACTTCTTATTTATTTTATTTCGGCAGTATATTTTGTTTCTTAGTGATAATTAATGAATGATTCAACATCGGTGGAAATAAATAGTAGATACTCTATAGGTCTTCATTCACTTTTATATTCAATAAATAATCTTTAATTAGGCATGTGAGAGAAAGAAGCAATCTTTGTAAAAACGATTATATATGCAAAATGGATTTAAATACGCGATCGTGGAAAAGGGATTAAAATATTCATTCCTTGAAAACGGACTAATTGAGGGAGGATTAAGACTGGCTGATGACGTCACTGAACATTAGGGATGACTGGCACCGCGCGTCACCGAGGAAACAAAATTTAGGGAGGACGGATGCCGGCAGCAGCCGAGGTGGACGGGAACAAATGTGGACAGAAGCCTGCAGCTGAAAAAATTATATCTGCAGACGTCCATACTGGTTTCAAAAACGGATAGGTGAATATATAGAGAGGTGGACAGGTGAATGGACAGATGGATAGATAAATGAACAGATAGATGGATTGCCACGTGGATAGACAGAGAGCTTACAGGTGGACATAGACGGACTTGGAAGTGGAACAGACGGTAGTACAAGACTGACTTATGCTTGCTATAAATATCCGTAGGCCAATGTCACGGAGCTAAGTGGGAACCATAACATGTGATTCTAGTGGAATTTGTTTTGTTATAACATTGCAATTTCTGAGACCCAGACAAATGTTTCAAAGCATCGTTGAAATACTAGGAGAGGGGGGTTTAGAAGGGGAAAGAAGAGGGTGAGGACGAGGCCAGGGGACGAAGAAGGGGACCAAGGGGACGGGGACGAGAGGGCTCAAGGGGAAGATGGGGAGAAGAGTTGGGGAAGAGAAGGAGAGGGACCGCCTTACAGCTTGGCACTCTACCTTGTGTTTAAATGAAAGTTGAGCGGAGAGGGGAAAAGGATAAATAGGGAGGGGGAAAGGGGAGAGAAACTGACGGAAATATGGAGAAGAGAGAGAAGAGGTCTGGGAAAGGGGAGAGTAGGGAGAAGGGATTGAAATGAGATTACAGAAGAAAAATGTGTGGGGGAAAATGGGAGTATGTGAGGAGAGGAGAAAATAAGAGAGAGGGGGGGGGGAGAGAATGTCCCGGGCACTGCCGGTTACTCCTCTTAGTATGGAATATATTTACGCACATAATGAATTTTTAAAAACGTTATATAGAATATATAGTTTGAGGAGTAAATCAAAAGGAAGATCAAAGACAGAACTATGGTCTCGACCTAGAGACGCTGATAACCTCAGATATCGCTCCCATTAACAGGTCATGACTTTTCCTAGTGAATGTGGACACCAGCCACGCATTTCACCTATCACATATTTGCTACTAGTTCTTCTCCGCCACATACTTCCCACTGGTTCTTCTCCTCCCCAGTCTTGCAACTAGTTCGTCTCCCCCACATACAAGCCACTGGTTCTTCTCCACCACATACCTGCCACTAGTTCATCCCCACCACATACTTGCTTCTGGTTTCTTCTCCACCCCATAATTGTACTAGTTCTTCTCCTCAACATACTTGCTACTAGTTCTTCTCCACCAAATACTTGCCACACGTTCTTCTCCACTATATACTTACCACTAGTTCTTCTCCACTACATGAATGCCACTAGTTCTTCTCCACCACATCTTTCCACTAGTTCTTCTCTACCACATACTTGCCACTTGTTCTTCTCTCCCACATACTTACCACTGGTTCTTCACCACCACATACTTGCCACTAAGTCTTCACAACAACTTACTTGCCACTGGTTCGTCTCCCCTCCAAACTTGCCACTATTTTTTCTCCCCACATACTTGTCACAAGTTCTTCTCCCCCACATACCTGCTACTGGTTTTTCTTCACCTACCTGCCACTAGGACAATAATTGGATGGAGATCTCAGCAATTGCAAGGAGATCTTAGGTATGTTGGGAAATCTGCAGAAACTCCTCAACCATTTTGAGTATAATTATTTTAACTCAACAACAATTATGCAAATCTGTTGCTAGATGATGTACTAAAATTTGACATATAGGTGCCGTACATCTGGCAACTCCTGAAGTCATTCCCAGACCTTGGAAATTACACAAGTATGTTGTACCGCAATGCATACATCTGGCAACTCAGCTAGATACTAGCACTAATTATATAGTTCTAAATTCATACTAGAATTAAATTCAATAATTATTCCTAGTCCTCGAAAATTATACAAAATCCTAATCTTCTCCACAAATACAGTTGAGCTCACATTGGGCCGCCTGCGACCTCACACACCGCTGATGTTACACCGCATTTGATGAACATCACACTTTAGTGGTGTATTGATGAAGATTAAGCCACCCAAGAGGTAGATTAAGTGTTTTTTTTTGGTTAAGCAAATGTATACTGTGTGCTGAGGTCGCATTTAATCGTCAGGCTGATATCGTGGGGGAGGATATTGCTTGACAGTATTTATGAGGGTGTCCAGCTGTCAAACATCTTTTTTGATCAGAAAAGTGGCAGTGTTGATGATTTCAGGGTGGTTATTGCCAGATTCAGGGACTCTTAAAGATCTTCTAAGTTTGTTGGTTGCTTCACATTTCAGGAGAATGTGAAGTAGTGGCTTTTCTGTGATCGTTTGACAGAAGAAGCATTCCCTCTGTCTGGGTTCACCAATCTCCCAGTTGCATCTGTAACCTTGACGTAGTCTATATAAACGAACTTCTATTTCCCTGTGAATTCCTTTAGGGATATTTACCTTTCTAACTTGTTGGCCTGAAGTTACAATATTGAAGAAGGCGAACCTTCTGCTGCTCTCTGGTGTGGATTGGCTTTGTTAAGGTGTTAGAGTATTTTGGTGATGGTGTTTTTATGTACTCTTGGCTGGGTTGGATTGTTTTATGTATCACTGGATGACGAGTTGCCAGTTTAGCCATTTCATCGGCTTTCTCATTTAATGGGATTCCAACATGGGATGGGATCCAGGTTGGGTTATGATGAGTCCTTTGCCTTTAGCTACTGTTCTAGACACAAAATGGTGGTAATTATTTCCATGCTGTCTTTCCACTGCTTTTTTCCTAATATTTGAAGTGCAGCTTTTGAGTCTGTGTGTATGATTGTATGTTGAGTTTTTTGTTCAATCATATATGCGAATGCCTGTTGTATAGCAAACAGCTCGATTTGGGTTGATGATACTTGTCCTCCCAGTCTTCTATATGCCTGTTCGCTATCCGTGCAAAGAGCAGCGCCAGCACTCTCATATTCTGTGTCAACCGATCCATCTGTGAAGATGTAGGTGGCTCATGCTACTGCAATGCTGCACATTTGCTTTTCTATGATGCGCCTTAAGATTATTGGATCATAGGCAGCCTTTTTCATCGGAAGACATTCTATTACTATTTTGAAGGTAGGCTCCTCCCACGGTGGGGAACAAGTGTAGTTTGGGAGTGGTTGATCAGATCCTCTAAAGGGAATCATGCTTTTTAATTGTAGTCTGTTTAGGACTTTTACCGCTCTGGCAGCCCATGAGTTTCCGTTGTTTTGGTCAAGTCCAACCATCAAGGACTGCCGTACTGGGACTGGATCAGGGGAAATAATTATCTTACTGATTATCATAGCTGTTCTTTGATATATTCTTTCTTGGAGTGAGGGCAAACTAGTTTCCAGTCTTAGAGTTTCAAGCCAGGTCCAAATAGGGGCTCCCAGGGCAACTCTCAAAGCATTGTTTTGGGCTACGTCAAGCTTTTTTAACTGTTGTTGTGATAGGCTTGTGAGTGCAGGTGCGGCATAGTCGATCACTGATCTGACTGCCTGTACATAGTATGTGCGAAGGACTTGCAGATTGACTCCTCCAGAGAGGGAGGTTAGAGACCTGAGGATTGCCGTCCGAGCCGTAGTTTTCTCTCTCAAGTAAGTGATCTCAGAATTAAAATTGATGTGTATGTCCAGGATTATTCCTTGATACACCCATTCAAATGGTTGACCCTGTACTGTGAGTTGGATGTTGGGCTTCACTATTTTGATGGGCATAACTTTTGTCTTGGTGGGGTTTAGTTTGATACCAATCTGCTTTGCCTCCTCACTGATGCAGTCGAAGCATTTGGGTGCAAGGTGCCGCATCCCTACCTTTTATGATGAGGACAAAGTCGTCCACGTAGTTTAGGAGCCGGTAACAGCAACTCTGTTGTTAGATGGTGTACTAAATTCCACAGGTAGTTACCATACATCTGGCAACTCAGCGGGATAGAATCTCTGTTCATAGGCTAGTCATTCCCAGACCTCGGTAATTACACCAAAATGAAACCCGTCCTCCAAGCAAAAACAAAAGTGTTTCCATGCACCCGCCAAACCCCCTGTTTATGAATGAAAAACGGTTTACACACGACTAACAAGTGCTGACGTTCGAACACTTTCGGAACTTGTGCTTCACTGACGAATTTTGTTCGAATCACAACGCTACAAGTGCTTCACCCACGTACTACAAATACAAATAAACGCCAACAGAACCTAAACACCTAACCTATGCCTATATGCGCACAATACTCTAATATATTATAATTTTTATTTATATATGAGAAAATTCCCGTTTTGAATGAGCAGAATGTAAAAGTTTATGAATGCGTCTGTGGGGTCGACCGCTGAATGTAATGGACTTGGGTCGAGGAAGGGTTGGGAATGATTAGGTGAAAGAGCCAAGCCCTTACAACTATATTGCACTTGGAAGGGGTCAAGATAATAAGGATTTGGGATGGGATGGAGAGAAGGAATGGTACCCATCCACTTTGACGGTCGGGGATTGAACACCGACCTGCATGAAGCGAGACCGTCCCTCTACCGTCCAGTTAAATTTTTTTATGTTTTTTTTACTTTTACATGCAAGCATGCATATAAGTTACAATAAAAGCATTAACAAATATAACACAGAACAGAAGAAAAAAGAACAAAGCACACATATGTACACACACAAAGGCAGAAATCAAGAGAAGACCAGCCAGAAGGGCTGATCACAAAACAAACAAAGCGCAAATACAAAGCAAAACAAAAATATAAACACAGCGGAAAACAAGCATAGGGGAAACACCAGAACAAATTTATACACATAACAAGCCTACCAACACAGCAAACACATACGGAGAGGCACCAAGACAAAACGATAGACATATAATAATAAGGATAATAACAATAAAGGAAACAGACCTGCCATAACAAACTGGAGGCAAAACATCATGGCAAAACATAACAAAAAGCATAAACCTCGGCCGGAACACGCCAACAGCTTGAAGAGCACGCAGTATGACATAAACAAGCGCACACGACATCCACAACCGGACACACAAACACACAGGAACCGCACACCCACACACAAGCCATACAAAGAAACCCACAACACAAACCGGAGCACGCAGGAACCGGGAATCATATTCCACCCAACCCACACACACACGCACACACCCCACCCGCACCCTACAACCATGCACACAAAAGGATACACAAAATACAAAGAAAACAAATGCGGGGAACATAGTCCTCAAGAGGTATAAGCGTACTTCTCAGGGAAATAATCGTAAGGATACTTCTTGTTATAAGCCTCCCAAACCAAATCTTCAAGGGCGGAAGGGTTACTGATCCCCCGCTGCCGAGGGGGTATCATAAACTCCGGAACATCCCGTTCAGGCGGCAACGGCCAACGCTGGAGTTCACTGACGCAAGTCGCATAACGAGGCCAGGGAGCGCCAACCATGCCCTGTGAGGAAGCAGACGACACCGAAGAAGCGGACGAGGGGTGTCGAGACTGCCTCGCCGTCGTACGCACAGAAGCAGGGGACGGTCGATGAGACGGTATCACCTCCACTGAGACCGCAGGAGACACGGAAGAGACGGCTGGAGACAGAAGATGCGGCAAGACCGCTTACGAGGAAACGGGGAACGAGGAAAGGGTCACAGAACCCCCAGAGCGAGCATCCTTTCTCAACACCACCACCAGGCCACCCCGCTCACCACCAAACTCAGTAGGGGGAACCCCCCCCCCCCCCCCCCCCGAAGAATCGGAGCCATCCGACACAAGCAATGCACTTGAAGCAGGATCCGCGGACACCAGACCAGAAGGGGAGGCCAAAACACCGGCACCGGCATCCTCAGGGAAGTGCACCTCCGCCACTACCGTAGTATGCACCACTACTGGAGCCACCCCATCGTCACCGGAAGGACCACACTCGTCGTAGTCGCTAATGTCAGCCCATGCAGAAGAAGAACACTGGGAATGCTTTGGCTCGGGCCACACATCATCAGACCCGGAGGCAGACTCAGCGACGCGCGCAACACTAGCCGGGTGAACTGATGCACGTCGCAGTACGGCAGCATCCTAAACCACATTGGGCACCAGGCCAGGCACAGAAGGAAGCGCCTGATCCACCCCAGTTCCCAGCACAGGTGGAACAGACGGCGAGGGTGCAGGGATCGGGACAGACGCAGCAGAGGAAGAACCGGAAGACGAGGGGTCCGAGCAGACGGCAGCCGGAAGAGGCGCATGGACACCAGCCGGAGCAGGCTGAGCACCAGGCGAGGACACAACCTCTGGAGGAGAGGCAACAACAACAGGGGGCGCAACAGGCGGGGCAACAGCCGACACAGAGGGCACATCCACGGCCGAAGAGACGTCCACATCCACCGAATCTTCCCCCACAGGAATCGGCGGAAAATCCTTCTCACTGAAGAGATTTACAGGCACAACGGCAGGCGCAGAACAGTCAGCAGCCTGATGGCCCAAAAGGCCACATCGATAACACGCCCGCGGCTAGCGGGAGTAAAACACCCGAACATTGTACCCTATAAGGCGAACAGAGGACGGAATATCTGCCCGGAGTCTCAGGCCCATGGTGCGAATGTTAGTCCTCACACCCTTATGCGGACTGGAAGACACCACGCTCACCCGCGCCAAACCGGCCGAAATACCGCCGTAGCAGACCCTCTGGAAACTCCAAGGGAGACCCATGCACACTGACGTAAGTGAGGGCACCACTCTGATCAGAGAGGGTCACAGTGCCCGCACCGTCCGGCAGGGGTAATGTCCGCCCCTTGTATCGCTGCAGAAACTTGCGATACGCCAACTCCTCCGTGAACTTCACTATGAACGACAGGCCGTTACCAACACGACCCCATAATTGGCTAATACAGGGACAGATAGCAAATCACATGCCAGTGCAATCTCTGGGTAACCAGCCCGCACAGAGAATTCGAGGCCCACAGACTGAGCCCGGACGACAGGGGGGGAGAGGGACTCCCATCGTGACTCCACGTCAGCACAGGCGGGCAGAGACACACCCGCCCCCAACCGGCCAAACTGGCAAACAAGCACCAACTGCTGGAGCACCGAGGCAACACGTCTGCCCCCTACCAAAGCTAGGGCCAGACTCCCGTCCAGTCCAAGTGGTTGGGCAAGGACGGGTTGGTAAATGCTTCACCAACTTACTACAAATACAAATATTGGCGAACAGAACCTAAACACCTAACCAAACCTAACCTTTGTCTATATATGCACAATATGCTAATATACTATAATATTTATTTATATTTGAAAAAAAAATCAATTTTGAATGAACAGCATGCAAAAATAGATGAATACGTCTGTGGGGTCGACCGCTAAATGGAATGGCATTGAGTCGATGACGGGTTGCAAAAACGCATCTACAGTTGTTAATCATTTATTATGCAGTGCTAATTTCAACCAAAATACCTTCACAAATATCGTACCACATTTCATACATCTAGCAACTAATCTCGATACTAGCCACTATATTCATAGAGTAATCATTCCAAGTCCTCGAAAATTATACAAATTCGTAATCTTGCTCTACAAATACAGCTGAGACCTTACTGGGCCGCTTGCGACGTCACACACACCGCTGATGTTACACCGCATTTGATGACACACACACTTTGGTGCTAATGACCAGCCGGCAACGGAAGGCTGTGAAACATCAGTCAGGTACTGTTATTCTCCTTAATTGATGAAGGGAAGTGAAATCGCCAAGCCAGGTGAAATTGGTGAAATCGTCAAACCATTACGAATGTACAGAACTTGGACTGGATCAGGAGAATGATTTGTGATGGAACTGGTTGGATGAAATTGTGCGCAGCCACTGGGACAGTTGGGGATTAAACGCAGTCCTGCATGAAGCGAGACCGTCGTTTTACCGTCCAGCTCAAGTGGTGAGTTTATTGCAGGTTTTACATGAATTAAAAAAAATTATATGGGCATGATAAATTTAATTGTAAGATTAAGTAATGACAATATAATTCATGCTCATCGACGGTGGTGGTGGGATGTCATGGAGGAATTAATGAGGTGTGGAGGGATTATCAGAAAGTGTGGATAACATAAAATACTTGAATGCTTGAAAAGCAGTGTTCCAAGAAGCGTTGTTATTGAAAATTGTATATATGTCTGTTGCTAGCTTGGAGAATTCACCGCGGTATTGTGTCATGATCTTTGCGGGGGCTTGGAGATGTTAATGTAAAACAAAAATGACTCATGTGGGTCCAAACTCTATGGTATCTGCTTTGATTATTATGCTTAGGAGACTGATGGTTTCACTCATTATTTTGCTCTAAGGGCTATCATTTAAAATATATTACGTACATATAAACAATCTTTGGTATACAAACAATATTTCACACAATTTAATTGGTGTTTCCTAAAAACAATTGGAAGAAATAAGCTATTCTTTAGTATGACGAAGAGTGAATTCATTGAAATGAATGGGTATTGACGTGGAGTAACAATAGGCTATATATTAAAACAATATATATTAAAACAATATACCAGTCACCGTGGTGTAGTGGTAAGACACTTGTTGGATATTTCCAACACCGAATACAACATTGTTG
This sequence comes from Procambarus clarkii, assembly GCF_040958095.1. Classification (NCBI taxonomy): domain Eukaryota; kingdom Metazoa; phylum Arthropoda; class Malacostraca; order Decapoda; family Cambaridae; genus Procambarus; species Procambarus clarkii. The sequence continues at coordinate 34,198,529 of NC_091179.1, forward strand.
TATTCTCATTACTTATTACTAACCATACTAATTATTGTAGTAAGTAAAATTAACAACACGTAGAATTCTCATGTACTAATAATTTCATCTGTGCAGTAGGCTAGAATTCTCACGTCACCTGACGCCAGTATTGCGTCAGATTTCCTTACAGTAAACACATTATATCCAATGTGTGTGAGAATTAAATTCGATTCTCCATAATTAAAGCATTCTGTATGATAACTAATTGCAGACGAATTGATCTCTAACTAAAAGCCGAATAGAGCGTTAGAATCATAGCGTCTATCTCGTGATAAAGTTAACGTCACCAATGAATGCCATGGGGAGACATCAATTCCTCTCCCTTATATATTTACTATTCTTAAATTGGTAAATAACAATATTTTGTTCCTCTAAATAATAAACCCGTCCAGTCTTTAACGTTTCAAGCGCAAATGCGAGAAATATTAATGTTCGAGACAATAATTTGTTCTATGAACGCGGGCTCGGCGTGGGTAGAGGGACGCCATCCTCAGTACACGTGTAGAGCCGAAGAGAGGCAGACCTGCGCTTACCGTACTCATAAGAAGACGCCATTGCCCAGCAAATAGGGCAGGTGTTATCCATCCTCAGATGAAAGTCGCCACTGTGAGGTGTGAATAACCTTGCAGATAGTATCTTCAGCTAGTGCTGGTGTCAAATAAGGAGCCTTTTGACTTGGTTCCTGCCGACACGTGACCAGCCAGCGGAACGCATCACTATTCAGGATAGGCCTAGCCGGAGCCTGAGATGCGAAACACGGCAATCTTAATACTTATACAGTGCCCACAGCTAAGTATTCTTTTATGTGATGCATCAGGTAGAAGTTTGATAGTAGCAGGGTGATTGTCCGTTAAGACGTGCGATAACACCTAATAACAGGTGATTAAAATTTGTCACCTGTAAATCTTAATATTCTTGAATATAAATTGAGTAGTTAAATCAGTTGCTACTGAAAATTATTTATCTTGCAGCACGAGAGAAGAATTCCTCATGCTGCCTTCCCCATGTTAACCCGTTCCACTCGTCAGTGTATCGAGTCTGGAGAATAAGAGGACTTCTATGGCTTTCTAAAGGAATCTTCATTAAGCTAAGATTTATTTCCTTTTACCATTCTATTGCAATTTATTTTGTGCAGAATACTTTGAGATTAATGTGTGGTTTACTGTAACTCATTATTATGCTCATATTTTATATTCCTCTTTATGTTAATGATATCAGTTTCAATATTATCTTATAGGATTAGATTATTATTAATTGAATTAGTGAACGAACCACACTAATTCCTGGACGTACTTACCTCCAGTAATAACCCCCCAATGTAGGTGTTTGAGGTTTGTTTCATTTAATAATACAGCCCATTAATTATTATTATGATCATACTTTCTAGTTTTATCCATAGTTACTGGTTTCATCTAGGAATTATCTAATGATCAGAAATTCTCAGTTTCCCTCTTTACCTTAAAAGCGGGTGGTCCTTCGTAATTTAATTTACTACATCAATATTTAAATAATCAGATTCAAGCCCCAAATATCCCACATTATGGTCCTTATCGAACTGGATAGGCATTAAATTTATAATTAAATTATTAACCATTAATAACTAATCCTTGTGTGATAGAAGCTAGACTAACTATTTAATTAATTGTGTCAACTAACAGTGTAACACATCAGTTAGCCTAGATCACACTAATATATTGCTACTTTCACCTCATGTATAAAGTGGCTTTAGTGGGTCATAGCCAATTACCCACAACACTTAGACCTATACCTCACACCGAGGTGAGAATCTTTAGGTCACCAGGAGCAACAGCTCATAACATTTACAATAACACCACCCTAACACCTGCGTTAGAGTGGCCTCACCATCTAACCATTATATACTTAGGTGGTAATGACATCCACCCCAATCGTCATCCAGCCGAGGTGATCAAACACCTCAAAACCATAATTTCTTCTTTCAAGCTCATCAGTGATTCAGTAGTATTCACATTAGTGGAGCCTCGCCAACCAAGTCAAGATAATCGTTGGGGAGTAACTCCGGAATACTACCTGAGAGCTGCTAAGTACATAAATTTCATTCTGAAAAAGCGAGTGAGATTGGATGCCACATATATCCAATTTACAGCCAGACCTTACAGACAGAACCTGACCAGAGACGGTGTACATTTGTCAGGGGAATCTAGGTTGCATGTGGTTGACAAGTTAATTAACACCATCAACCATCACAAAAGGCTGTGGCTAGCAAGCCAAACTTAACTGTACATAATTGTTCACCTGTGTGTGCAAGAGCACTCTTATAAAACAAAAAACCCAAAAATACATCACAACTATATTTACCTTATTGCACCACAATAATCTTGTGACGATAATCTCCTTCAAGAGATTGAGCCTGCTCTTCCCTCCAAAATTACGTCTTCACAATTATATAAAAAGACTATGGAAGAAATGTCCAACAACGACAACAACACCAGCACCAGCAAGGCTTGCCAGGGTGAGCAGAAACGTATGCAACCAGCCACCTGTTCGAACTCCAACCACCAAACTACCCGTTGATCGCTACGACTCCGCTGATTGGTCGCCGGTCTGGCTGCACCTGCACTCGCCCCCAATACTACCTGATGTCTGGGGCCACCCCAACATCAGTCCTCAGAATGTTCCGTGCTTTCGTAGCCAGCACACCTCCCAGCTAGACTCTAGAGTGTACTGAGAGAGGTGGTGGCTTTAAGCCAATATTCCAGCACCTCCCACTTACTGTTGTATTGCACTTCTTGTTATTTTGCCTTAACGTAACTTTTCATTGTGTCATTTAAGTATTCTTATTATTTTGATTCATTGATTTTATTATAAGAATTTGTTTGTGCATTATTTTCATGTTTTGATTTATTTAACGTAATTAAAATTTCATTGTTAAAGTTTACTTGTGTTTTGTGTGTCTTCTCCTTACCTTACCACAGACGAAGTTCCAGTTTTTCTATTTTTTTTATAACTATGTGACGAGGCCATACCCCTAGCCTTAAACAGCCGAACACCAACGCGTTACCGTCACAAGTTATATGGGGGCCTGTCCTAGGAGCTTCACTCAGGTACTGGTGCCAAGTGGTAATTTATGGTAAGCGTATTTAACTTTGTTAACGTAGCTTTACTATTTTTCATTCAATTTCATTTTTTATAAGGTGCGGTGTATTGTGCATTACGAGAGTAACATATAGTGAAGGTGAGACAACTTTGGATTACGTGGTGACTGTAGGCCTCAGTCATACTCTTAATTGGTCATCTCTCCCTCCATGTTATTACTCGTATTTACCATCTATGTCCCTTGAATATTTCTCATTCTGACAGATCATCATATTGGTACCCTGGTACTGTGGTCTGCCCCGGGTCAAGAGTACCCAATCTTCTGCAATCTGACTGTAGGAGGACAAGAGGGCCATAGTTCCTCTAGCTCGAACTTTAGTTGCTGAATTGGGACCTCAGCAGCAGTTCTCGTCACCAGTTGACACCTCGCACCCCTACACGTCAGTCAGAGATGATGATACATACAACGGTAGGGAATTAGCTTATTTTTTCAGAGCACAAAAGTTCGCTAATTCTGTAAGTATCATATTAAATTCAGTAGGAAAAACTTGCTTTATGTCCTATAGAGACTTGGCAAGGTATGCCTACATCCTTGGACTACCAATTTTACTTTTGAAGCATTTAACTGTTTCATTTGTTTTCGAAACTTTGTTTCATTTGTTAGTAGGATTTTCTTGCCCTTATTCTCTTACATGAGTACCGGGTACAAGATTTCCTGCGCCCTTGATTTAATTTAATATCTTTCACTTAACGTTAATTGTTAAAGATCACACAGGATAGGTGCCAGTTGCCACGTTGTCCTGTTTCTGACATTTCATTATTGAACATTCGTGTACCTTTATTTGCTAATTTCACCATGTTTCGTCTCCAAACTTTCCGTGCAAATCCAGCAGGTGAAATAGGAACTTTAAGTCGTGCCAAGAGGACTGAATTACAAACTCTTGCACATGAGTATCAACTAGAAGTTCCCTACCAAGCCAACAAAAATGACCTACACAACCTGTTGCTGGATTACTATTTAGAGCAAGGTAAGATAGACTCTGAAACTCATGAAACTTACTATATTGCAGATAAAACTGATTTGGCAACGCTGAAACTCAAACTAGAGCTGGCCAAGATTGAAGAACGAACAGCTGCCATACGGAGGGAAGAACAAGAACGCGAAGCTGCTATGAGGAGAGACGAACGAGAACGCGAAGCTGCTTTGAGGAGAGAAGAACACGAACGCGAGGTCGCATTACTCCGTGAACGTGAACGAGTACAGCTTGAAACACTCCAGGAGCGGGAACGCTTACAGCTTGAAACCAAACAACGCGAGTTGGAAATACAACGCGAACATGACAAGCAACAAGCGACTCTGGCTCTAGAGTGTCGTCAACGTGAAATCGCCCTGGAAACTTCACACTTCACTCAACGCCAGCAAGCTACTGCCAATCTTCCCGTCAGTTTTAATATATCACATGCAAGTAAGTTAATGCCATCCTTTGTAGAAGCAGAAGTTGATGTGTTCTTTACCACCTTTGAAACCCTTGCTAATCAACTCAGTTGGCCTGTCGACCAATGGGCAACACTTCTCAGAGTCCATCTTACAGGTAGAGCTGCAGTCACACTCAGTACTTTGGCGTCTGAGAATGACTACTACACTCTGAAACAAGCAGTGTTGGACGCCTACCTCCTCTCTACTGAAAGTTATAGAAGGAAATTCCGTGACCACCTGAAGGCAAGTACCACTACCTTCCTCGAGTTTGCTAACACGAAACGGAGGTATTTCATGAAATGGCTGGAAGCAGCACATGTCTCTACTTTTACAGAACTCGTCAACCTGATGCTTGTTGAAGAATTCTTGAGACGTGTGCCGCCTCCTGTCCGCCTCTACTTAGCAGATAAAGAAGAAACCGACTACCTGAAGTGTGCTAAGTCGGCTGACACTTACAGCCTCATCCACCGGCTGACACCTGAACCATCCTCCAGTAAGAAGTCGTGGTACAGTTACGAGAAGGTGAGCCCCGATCAAGCTGGTTCACAACTGTACTGCAAGTATTGTAGACTCTATGGACATACCATAGACAAGTGTGGTAAGTCTCAATACAAGGGAACCACTGACCAACAACGACCCAAACCAACTCCTCCTAAGTCCGGTAAGCCTGTGATGAATGTTGGTGTTGATGTTAATGATCTTTCTCTTTTCAGTAACCACCTGTATACTGGAACTGTCTCTGCCAACGGTTCAAATCCGGAGGGACGTTTCAAATTGAAGATCTTGAGGGACACAGCGGCTCTACAATCGATCATCTTGAAGTCGGCTGTGCCCAACATAGTCTACACCGGGGAAACAGTCTTCATCACTGACCTCACTGCTACTACTCCATACCCTCTCGCCAGAGTCCACCTGGATTGTCCCTACGTGAACGGGGAAGTCCAAGTCGCCGTCAGGGAAAAGCCTTTTCCCATGCCTGGAGTGCAACTTCTCCTAGGCAACGACTTGGCAGAAGACCTGCAACCAACCAACCTGATCGTCATGGACAAACCCCAGGTGTGTAACTCTGTGCCAAGTAACCCTATTCTTGAGTATGTTCCAGCAGAGGTTCAAGAGAGTGAAGTTTCTCCTCCGGTTCTCGTGACCACCCGTGCACAAGCCGCACGTCCACAGCCAGCTGACTCTACTGCTACCGCTGTCCCTCAAGACCCTCAGAAACTACCCCCGCATCTGACCAAGTTGGAGTTCCGTAAGTTGCAGAGGGAAGATCTTACTTTAACACCATTGTTTTTCCAGGCTGAGACTCAACCCGACAGTATTCCTGGGTTCTTCCTAGAGAACGACTTGCTCTACCGCCGATATAGACCCAGTAAACTGAAGGAGGAGGACGATTGGGCCAACACCGAACAACTTGTGATTCCCACCAGCCTGCGGCCCACTATTCTACACCTGGCCCACGGATCATTCTCCCACTACGGCTTCAACAAGACTTACCATGGGATTCGTCAAGACTACTACTGGCCAGGTATGGTAAATAACGTCAAACAGTACGTAAAACAGTGTCATACATGTCAGATGGCAGGCAAACCGAACGTCTCCATTCCCAGAGCACCACTGATTCCCATACAGGTGCCTGCGGAACCTTTCCACAGACTCATAATAGACTGTGTTGGTCCTTTACCTCGGACCAGTTCAGGTAACGCCTACATCCTAACCATCCTGTGTCCTACCACCAGATTTCCCATAGCAGTTCCAGTGAAGAACATCACGGCTGCTACGGTTATCAAACATCTATTGAAGATCTTCACTCAATACGGATTTCCCAGGGAGATTCAAAGTGACTGTGGCACCAACTTCACCAGTGATCTCTTCAAAAGGACACTGGAGGAGTTCAACATCAAACAGGTATTGTCCAGCCCCTATCATCCTGCTTCACAGGGTTCTCTTGAACGTAGTCATCAGACCATCAAAGCACTCTTGAAAAAGTTTTGTAGTGAAACCACAAAGGATTGGGATAAGCAGATTGACCTAATAATGTGTATTTTCAGAAGTCTCCCCAATGAGTCCCTAGGAGTATCTCCTTATGAGATGCTCTACGGCCGTAAGTGCCGTACTCCCCTTAAGGCTTTCAAAGACTCTCTCAGAGATGCCACCTTCAGTGAGCATCAGAATGTGCCCCAGTTTCTTCAAAACCTTCAACACATTCTAGAGAGAGTCCACCGCTTTGCCCATGATAATCTATTAAAAGCCCAGGTGAGAATGAAGACTCATTACGACCAGACCAGCAAAGTAAGAAAATTCAAGCCGGGAGACTTCGTCCTTGCCTATTTCCCTATCCCAGGTTCACCTTTACAAAACAGATTTTCAGGACCCTACTGCGTCAAAGAGTGCAGAAGCAACAACACATACGTCATAGAGACTCCAGATAGGCGGCGGAAGACCCAGCTGTGCCACGTCAACCTCCTGAAGCAATATAATGGTACTCCTCCCACTGTCTTGATTAATTGTTCTACCTTCACAGAACCCTACATCCACAGTGAGACCATCCCGGCTTCTTCTCCCGAAAGCACTGACAAGGAGTCGGCGCTTTCTAATTCCAAAATCCTTAATGATCTTCCCAAATGCTTTCAGGATAATACTCGTGCTCCTATGCCCTCTTCTAATTCCACTCTCACCTCGTCAGATAAGCCCTACATCCTCCATGTCGACGCCAATGGTACCGACGATGGTGGTGTCGTGATGCAGCAACGAGGCAAGAAGAATACACCTGTCAGCGACTACTGCTACAAGGAACGACGGAACAATTGGCAAGGAGCTACTCTTCCTCATCCTGAAGCTTCAGCACTTCACTCCACACCTGAAAAGTGCTCGGTCCACCATCAATACGGACCACACCACCCTACACCTCCTGCAGCACGCCCACTTCTCATCTCAACGTCTTCTACTATGGGCTTGCTAACTGCAGAAATTCAACCTGGAGACACGCTATACCAAGAGTCTGACAACATCTTAGCCCATGATCTCTCCAGAGTTTATGAAGTAGAAGCAACTCCATCTATTACTCCACCACATAACGACGTACTTCTTCCAGAACCGCAGGCTTCGGGGGAGAGTTGTGACGATAATCTCCTTCAAGAGATTGAGCCTGCTCTTCCCTCCAAAATTACGTCTTCACAATTATATAAAAAGACTATGGAAGAAATGTCCAACAACGACAACAACACCAGCACCAGCAAGGCTTGCCAGGGTGAGCAGAAACGTATGCAACCAGCCACCTGTTCGAACTCCAACCACCAAACTACCCGTTGATCGCTACGACTCCGCTGATTGGTCGCCGGTCTGGCTGCACCTGCACTCGCCCCCAATACTACCTGATGTCTGGGGCCACCCCAACATCAGTCCTCAGAATGTTCCGTGCTTTCGTAGCCAGCACACCTCCCAGCTAGACTCTAGAGTGTACTGAGAGAGGTGGTGGCTTTAAGCCAATATTCCAGCACCTCCCACTTACTGTTGTATTGCACTTCTTGTTATTTTGCCTTAACGTAACTTTTCATTGTGTCATTTAAGTATTCTTATTATTTTGATTCATTGATTTTATTATAAGAATTTGTTTGTGCATTATTTTCATGTTTTGATTTATTTAACGTAATTAAAATTTCATTGTTAAAGTTTACTTGTGTTTTGTGTGTCTTCTCCTTACCTTACCACAGACGAAGTTCCAGTTTTTCTATTTTTTTTATAACTATGTGACGAGGCCATACCCCTAGCCTTAAACAGCCGAACACCAACGCGTTACCGTCACAATCTTTACCCATGTTATTAGGTAGAATTTAGGCTGAGATTGTGCTGAATTTGGTACAAGCCCAGACTAAATAATTTTATAGTTCTTAGTTAGGAATTCTTACGACTAGATCTAAACTAGTCAGTGTTGTGTATATTATATTATTTGTGCTGACCCTCTACAGGGTGGGATTAATTTTTGAGATAACTCTGATTGGAGTGTCTCCATAATATTTCTCTTGTATGCATTATTTTGTGTATTGCTGGATTCTCTCCATTAACTGATGGTGATATGGATGAGCTAACCGGACGAGAACTAGTGGTGAAGTTCAGACAGTACACAAAAGATCTAGCTATTTGTTGTTAGGTAGGTAGGTACATTTAACCTCAAACGAGGTAAAATATAAAGTAGTCACCTGAAATTAGGCTACAATTAATGTTACCTGTTCACTAATGAACAAGTACCCAAGCTTCATTAGTAATACATATACTAACACTGTGAAGTTTGAACCTAAGCCCAACATGGCTACTCCTGAACAATTGAGGAGAACCTACATTGGCCTTAAAGGTCACTTGACCAGATTAATTAATAAGGCTGAAAGCTTAACTAAAGATAATCCCATTGACTCTTATCACTTAGAGTCATCAGTTAGATTGGCTGATCTGAAATTTGATCAAGTCAGATCTGCAGGTCAATCTTACCTTGATCTGCTAAATACTGTAGAAACTGATCCTGAAGAAGCAAGTCAAACTGTAGACGACATCTCCCAATATGAAGAGGAGACTCATGATAAAATTATCAGGCTATCTAAATTAGCCAAACAGTCTGGATCCAATACCAGCAACACTGGGTCTCACTTCAATAATCACTTACCCGAGGTTCGTTTACCTACTCTAGACTTGCCCACCTTTTCAGGATTAGATACAGAAAATTGGGACAATTTTTAGACTTCCTTTGAAGTTCACATCCATAAGAAACAGTCTCTTGACAAAGTTTCTAAATTTTCATACCTACTCAGTCTTCTCACAGGAGAGGCTAAAAAGGTCATACATAACCTTACTCTTAATGAGAGTAATTATGAGGAAGCTATAAAACTCCTGAAGTTGAACTATTGCAACAAAGAGTTAAGTATAGCTACCCTTTATTATCAACTGCTAGATCTGAATGCACCAAACAGTAGACCAGAGTCACTTCAAAGCTTCAGACTAGAAGTAGAGTCTCTAGTAAAGGCCTTAGGTACCAAGGTTAATATACCTAGTTCTGAATGGTCTATCAAGCTATTGTTACAGAGGAAATTACCTCGAAATGTCTTGACAGAGCTCTGCTCACATTATAATACTGAGTTTCTTACTCTCGATCAGATTTTCGAGGGGTTGAGGATCACAGTTAATAGGTTAAAGACTCATGACAAAATTAAACCTGAGTCCAAACCAATTAATACTGATATGTCAGTCAAACCTAAACAGACTCCAAGTAAGTCTAATAAATATAAATCCAAACCTACCCCATCCACCAGGAAAAGAAGTGGAAATGTAGGTACCTATTCAGTATCTCCTTCAGAGATAACCAATGACTTGTCTACTAAAGAGACTAAGTCTATTAATCAAAGAAAGTGTCTGTTCTGCAATCAGGAACACACCACTTACCAATGCTCTGCTTATCCTACGTATAATGCTAGAGTTAAAAGGTTACAGGAATTGCACAAATGCACCAAATGTATGGGTTCTCATGATCCCAAGAAATGTGCAGTACCACTACGTACCTGCAACCGTTGTAACCAAGGTGTACACCACTACGCCTTATGTAGGAAATCTTCTACACCAACCATGACCACTGGAGAGAATTTTACTAATTCTACTGCAGTACAATATTGTAAAGTACATCACGAAGTGAATGTACTTGCTACTGAGTCAGGCAATAATACTACCTTGCCTACTGCTCAACTTAAATTAATAAACCGAAGATCTAGAATTAACACTAGGGGTCTTTTTGACCAAGGTTCACAAAAAACCTTCATTACACAACAGTTGGTAGATGAGTTAAATTTAAAACCTACCAAAAGTGTAAAGTTAAACATTTCTGGTTTCCTGTCAAATAGTGGACCTCGTGACTACAAGGTAGTTAAATTACTAGTTAGATTAGGATCCTCTACTAGCCCAATCCATGCGGTGGTAGTGGATAAGATTCCTACGGACCTGCAGGTCACAGGATTAGCTCGCACTGCGAGACACCTTAAGCGAAACCGCATGAGGCTAGCGGATCATAAAATAAATTCCGATTGCCTCACAGATATTGGAATATTAATAGGCGCGGATCATTATTACAAGTTTATCACTGGATGCACTAGGCAACATGGTATGAATTTGTTGTCGTCCGCAGGGGGCAAATTGCTCACAGGACCCGTGCTTTTCAGACAAGGTCCAGCGTCCACAAACCAACAAACCAATAATGTAATTGTGGCGTGACTAGGCTTAGAGCAGTCACCCCTACGCTTCAAGGAAATAACCGAGGACATTGAGTCTGATCCACCAATACATCGTTTGTGGGATTTAGATACGTTAGGCATCATCCCTGAGCAACCAAGTCCTGATGATACATGGACTTACCAGCAATATCTGGATACAGTTGTCTACTCAAATAAACAATACTGGGTAAGACTCCCATGGAAGTTAGATCATCCACAACTTCCAGTGAATTATTTTATGGCAGCCTCACAATTGCAGTCTCAATTAACACGACTGCAGAAGCAGCCAGACAAACTAACCATGTATCACCAACTTATCCAACAACAACTTAACAATAAGTTCATTGAAGTTGTTGAACACGATGACCGAAAAACAGGTCATTATTTACCTCACCATGCTGTGATGAAAGACTCATTGACAACACCTATTCGTATTGTCTTTAACTGCAGTGCTAAAGTAAAGCCTAGCAGTGTGTCTTTAAATGAATGTCTCCAAACGGGACCTAGCCTAACCCAAAGGCTACATGACGTGTTGTTACGATTTCGCACAGGCATTTTTGCCTATACTGCTGACATCAGCAAAGCCTTTCTCCGAGTAGGATTGCAGGAGGAAGATCGTGACTACACAAAATTCCTTCAAGGATCCACTGGATCCTAACAGTGAAGTAATCACCTATCGGTTTGCCTCCGTATTATTTGGTGCTACGTCCTCGCCGTTTCTTTTGCAAGCAACATTAGACACACATTTGAGGAAATCAGACAGCCCTTATAAGGCAACCATTAGCGACAACTTGTATGTCGACAATTTCCAGGGGACTACTAATGATCAAGCTGATCTGGTAGAAATCTACCATGAGGCTAACCGTGAACTGTTAGGAGCCAATATGCCTCTACAGTCATGGGCCTCAAATAATAAACTGCTTAACCAGTCAATCGAGAAAGAATTTCCCGATTATCAGGTACCCAGTAAATTAAAGGTTCTAGGCGTGGAATGGAACACCAACACTGACGAGATGAATGTCAAGTCAGTGCAAACTGATAATTCAACCCTTACCATGAGAACACTGCTCTCGTTTGTCAGTCAACCATTTGACCCTTTAGGCCTACTTAGTCCTATATTAATAAGGGGCAAACTCCTAATGCAGGAGTGCTGGCAGCAACATATGGGATGGGATGATCCGTTATCAAGTGAGTTACAAGCCAAATGGCAAATACTCTCAACGGATTTTAATCAGTTAGGCGTTTTGAAATTTCCTCGTAATGCTTCAGGACCAAACTTACCCAACAATTTGCACGTTTTTTGTGATGCCTCTGGCAAAGCATATGGCGCAGCAGCCTATTTAGTTAACAGTGCTCAATCAATTTTACTCACGTCAAAAGCAAGAGTTGCTCCCATCAAGAAGAGATCCTTACCTCAGATGGAGTTGACTGCATTGCTAGTGAGAGTAAGATTGGCCCATTGCCTGACAAAGACACTCAGTAATATCCACTTTGGTGAGATTGTAGTGTGGTCAGACAACGAGGCAGTCTTACAATGGGTAAGAAACAATAACAACAAAACTCCTTACGTCAGTAATCGCGTCAGGGAGATTCATGATTTATCCGCAGGATATAAGTTTAGACATGTCCCTACTAAGGACAATCCTGCAGATTATTTGTCAAGAGGATTGACATTAAAACAACTTGTCAAGTCTTCGCTGTGGTTCAATGGACCTTCATGGCTTGTTGGTGGTCAGTGGCCCAAACAAAAGTCACAAGTCATAGTGACCAATATCACCACTCCCATGACGGAACCAGAGCCTCAGCGAACATTAGCCATTGATCCTCATCGTTATTCCAACTTAAGCAAATTGTTACGAGTGACTGCGCACGTGTTTGATTTCCTTGCCAAAGTAGGAATTCGACATAAATTTCCCAATCCTGTTCACTATTGGATTAAACGGGCGCAGCAAGAGACCTACGGAAGCGAATTTGAGAATCTTCCGGATAAACTCACTAAGGCTCTGGGCATCTGGTACGATGTCAACACTCATAACATATTACGATGTGGAGGACGTTTGCTACATGCAAAGATTGACTTAGACACTAAGAACCCAATTCTTTTACCTCGTCACCACATCATAACTAAACTTCTTGTCTTACATCACCATCAATATGGTACACTACATGGTGGAGTTTTAGATACTCTCACCGACCTTAGACAAAAGTACTGGCTTCCTCAAGGTCGTCAGACTGTTAAGACCATTATTAAATCTTGTGTAATCTGTAAGAGATACGACGCTAGAGTCTGTCCTTACCCAGGACCTCCCCTACTCCCAGAAGAGCGAGTGGTTCATCTTCGTCCTTTCGAAACCACTGGAGTTGATTATACAGGAGCCTTACTCCTCACTGGTAACCCAGATAATATACCAGTGAAGGCGTACATTTGTCTCTTTACATGTGCTACAACCAGAGGCGTGCACTTAGAGGTCACCCCAGACATGAGTGCTGAAGCTTTCATTCAAGCTTTCCGCAGATTTGCTGCCCGCCGATCATGTCCTAGATTAATGATATCAGACAACGGATCTAATTTTGTGGCAGGAGAAAGTTGTTTGCGAGAAGTCTGGAACCACCCTGAAGTGCAATCAGTCTTACAAAGAAGACAATGTCACTGGAAATTCATAGCACCGAGAGCCCCTTGGCAAGGTGGGTTCTATGAGCGAATGGTAGGCACAGTCAAGAAGTGTCTAAGGAAAACTTTACACCGACAAAAGGTCAGTTACTCAGAACTCCAAACTATAGTTGTGGAAATCGAGGCGCGAGTCAATAACCGCCCGATCACCTACCTGTCTGATGATTACACCCAGAGAGAACCACTGAGCCCCTCTCACTTGATCCATGGAGGTCTACTGAGCCCTCTCATCCCTTTAGCCGAAGAGGACCCTGTAGACCCGTCCCATGTGACCAGAGGAGACTTGGTGGAAAGCTACCAGCATCTTTCTAGAGTTATTAACAGGTAGAATGAGGTGTGGACTCGAGAGTACCTCACAGCTCTACGAGAGTACCACTACGGAGCTTCGAGTCCTTACAATAAGGTGCAATTAAAGCCAGGAGACCTAGTACTAGTCGACAGTGATGGACCAAGGTCAGAATGGCCTATAGGTAAAATTGTTACCATTCATCCCGATCGACAAGGTGTCCTAAGAGTGGTTAAAGTCTTATGCAGAGGCAACACTACTCTAAAAACTTTAGAGAAGCTGGTTCCCCTTGAACTGACTGAACAAGAATATCAGCCAGATCCAGTTTCCCCAGTAATTTCAGAGGACAATGAATTTGTTCCTCCAAGCAACCGCCTCACTAGAGCTGCAGCTCAACAATGTAGGCGGAATTTGCAAGCCTATTACAACTCGGAAGAAGATTAATTTCCTTCACTTCCCACTGAGAAAACTGTGATGATGCTACGATGTGATATCACGTAACGAAACATTACACGTCACTATGACCCAGGATATTGCATCGCCGTAGATTTTGTTAGTTTAAATTGGGAGAGTTGAATTCTATAAATATTGTGTAGGCTACAAACAACATGTTTCATTTGACACGTAAATAGCAAGACTCAAGTTCTTGTAAGTCCTTGATAAATCGGGGACGTTCGTTATGTGTGTACTAACATATTAACATACTAATGTATTAATCTTAATATCACTTCGGGATAGGTCAGTACAACACAGTACACTACGACCCTAGAACCCTCCCCCCGGAGTTATGTTGGATATTTCCAACACCGAATACAACATTGTTGTATTCTCATTACTTATTACTAACCATACTAATTATTGTAGTAAGTAAAATTAACAACACGTAGAATTCTCATGTACTAATAATTTCATCTGTGCAGTAGGCTAGAATTCTCACGTCACCTGACGCCAGTATTGCGTCAGATTTCCTTACAGTAAACACATTATATCCAATGTGTGTGAGAATTAAATTCGATTCTCCATAATTAAAGCATTCTGTATGATAACTAATTGCAGACGAATTGATCTCTAACTAAAAGCCGAATAGAGCGTTAGAATCATAGCGTCTATCTCGTGATAAAGTTAACGTCACCAATGAATGCCATGGGGAGACATCAATTCCTCTCCCTTATATATTTACTATTCTTAAATTGGTAAATAACAATATTTTGTTCCTCTAAATAATAAACCCGTCCAGTCTTTAACGTTTCAAGCGCAAATGCGAGAAATATTAATGTTCAAGACAATAATTTGTTCTATGAACGCGGGCTCGGCGTGGGTAGAGGGACGCCATCCTCAGTACACGTGTAGAGCCGAAGAGAGGCAGACCTGCGCTTACCGTACTCATAAGAAGACGCCATTGCCCAGCAAATAGGGCAGGTGTTTTCCATCCTCAGATGAAAGTCGCCACTGTGAGGCGTGAATAACCTTGCAGATAGTATCTTCAGCTAGTGCTGGTGTCAAATAAGGAGCCTTTTGACTTGGTTCCTGCCGACACGTGACCAGCCAGCGGAACGCATCACTATTCAGGATAGGCCTAGCCGGAGCCTGAGATGCAAAACACGGCAATCTTAATACTTATACAGTGCCCACAGCTAAGTATTCTTTTATGTGATGCATCAGGTAGAAGTTTGATAGTAGCAGGGTGATTGTCCGTTAAGACGTGCGATAACACCTAATAACAGGTGATTAAAATTTGTCACCTGTAAATTTTAATATTCTTGAATATAAATTGAGTAGTTAAATCAGTTGCTACTGAAAATTATTTATCTTGCAGCACGAGAGAAGAATTCCTCATGCTGCCTTCCCCATGTTAACCCGTTCCACTCGTCAGTGTATCGAGTCTGGAGAATAAGAGGACTTCTATGGCTTTCTAAAGGAATCTTCATTAAGCTAAGATTTATTTCCTTTTACCATTCTATTGCAATTTATTTTGTGCAGAATACTTTGGGATTAATGAGATTAATGTGTGGTTTACTGTAACTCATTATTATGCTCATATTTTATATTCCTCTTTATGTTAATGATATCAGTTTCAATATTATCTTATAGGATTAGATTATTATTAATTGAATTAGTGAACGAACCACACTAATTCCTGGACGTACTTACCTCCAGTAATAACCCCCCAATGTAGGTGTTTGAGGTTTATTTCATTTAATAATACAGCCCATTAATTATTATTATGATCATACTTTCTAGTTTTATCCATAGTTACTGGTTTCATCTAGGAATTATCTAATGATCAGAAATTCTCAGTTTCCCTCTTTACCTTAAAAGCGGGTGGTCCTTCGTAATTTAATTTACTACATCAATATTTAAATAATCAGATTCAAGCCCCAAATATCCCACAACACTCCCCTGGCGTTCCGCGAGCGCTCTGTCATGGGTTCGTATCCTGGCAGGGGAGGATTTACTGGGCGCTCCTTAACTGTAGCCTCTGTTTAACTGAACAGTAAAATGGGTACTTGGTTGTAAAAACGATTCTTCGGGGCGTGGATCGTATTCCAGGGAAACGTAGCCCGAAACGCTACGCGTACTAGTGGCTGTACAAGAATGTAACAACTCTTGTATATATCTAAAAAAAAAATAGATAAGTTCAAAATTTATTTAGAAAATGCTTAGGCAAATACAAGGTTATCTTGAGATGATTTCGGGACTTAGCGTCCAAGAGACCCGGTCCTCGACCAGGCCTCCTTGTTTGTTACACACACCCAGAAATCTCCCCGTAGCAGCTGGCAAATTCCCAGGTACCTATTTACTGCTAGGTATCAGGGGTATCAGGGTGAATGCAACTCTGCCAATTTGTTTCCGCCTCCACCGGAGATTGAACCTGGAACCTCAGGACTACGAATCCCGAGCGCTGCCCACTCAGCTGTCTGGTCCCTTTGGGGGGCCCCTGACACGATGAGTGAGGAGGTACAAAGGTGAAATATTGTACTATTTTCTTGCTTCTTACGTATAGGCCATCTACAATATATTTTGTTTCTTAGTGGTAGTTAATAATTGATTCAACATGGGTGGAAATAAATAGGAAATACTGTACAGGTCTTCATTCACTCTTATACTCAATAAGTAATCTTTAACTAGCTATGTAGGAGAAATAATCAGTCTTTATATTTGGGAAAGTATATGCAAAATGGGATTAAATATGCAATCCTTGAAATGAGATTAGATATGCATTCATTGATAATGGACTTAATGATGGCAACTCGTCCTCAGACAAAGTCCATTCCATTCATTGGTCGACCCCAAAGACGCATTTTTTTTTTAATTTTCCATCCTGTTCATTCAAAATAGGAATTTTCTCCAATAAAAAAAATATTGTGATATATTCGCATACTGTGCATATTTAGGCATTGGTTAGGTTACGTTAGGTGTTTAGGTTCTGTTGGGGATTATTTGTATGTTCAGTACGTGGGTGAAGCATTTCAATTCGTCCTCGACTCAAGTTCATTACATCCAGCGGTCGACCCCACAGACGTTCATAAATTTTTACATGCTGTTCGATCAAAACAGGAATTTTCTAAAATATAAAAAAACTGTTATAATATATTAGCATATTGTACATATATATATAAGCATAGGTTAGGTTAGGTTAGGTGTTTAGGTTCTGTTGGCGATTATATGTCCTAGTGGTGGCAATGTACTCACCTATTTGTACTCACCTATTTGTGCTTGCTGGGGATTGAGCTAAGTCTCTCTGTTCCCACCTCTCAACTGTCAATCAACTGATTTACAGATTCCTGAGCCTACTAGGCTCTATTATATCTACATTTAAAACTGTGTAAGGAGTCAGCCTCCACCACATCACTGCCTAATGCATTCCACCTGTTAACTACTCTGACATTGAAAAAGTTCTTTCTAACGTCTCTGTGGCTCATTTGGGTACTCAGTTTCCACCTGTGTCCTTTTGTTCGCGTACCACCAGTGTGTGTGTGGGTACTCACTAGTTGTGCTTGCTGGGGTTGAGCTTTGTCCCTTTGGTCCCGCCTCTCAACCGTCAATCAACTGGTGTACAGATTTCTGAGCCTATTGGGCTCTATCATACCTATAATGGAAACTGTGTATGGAGTCAGCTTCCACCACATCACTTCCTAGTGCATTCCATTTATTAACTACTCTGACATTGAACAAATTCTTTTTAACGTCTCTGTGGCCCATCAGGGTACTAAGTTTCCGCCTGTGCCCCCTTGTTCGTGTTCCACCCGTGCTGAAGAGTTTGTCTTTGTCCACCCTGTCAATTCTCCTGAGAATTTTGTAGGTGGTTATCATGTCTCCTCTTACTCTTCTGTTTTCCAGGGATGTGAGGTTCAGCTCCTTTAGCCTTTCCTCGTAGCTCATTCCTCTCAGTTCCGGGACGAGCCTGGTGGCATACCGCTGAATCTTCTCTAGCTTTGTCTTGTGTTTAACTAGGTATGGACTCTAGGCTGGAGATGCTTACTCCAGGATTAGTCTTACATAAGTGGTATACAAGGTCCTGAAAGATTCCTTACACAAGTTTCTAAAGGCAGTTCTTATGTTGGCCAGTCTAGCATATGATATTCTTTTTCATGATATTCTTTTGATGTGGGCCTCTGGGGACAGGTTAGGTGTGATATCAACCCCCAAATCTTTCTCTCTATTTGACTCTTGCAGGATTTCACCTCCCAGATGATACCATGTGTTCAGCCTCCTGCTCCGTTCGCCTAATTTCATCACCTTACACTTTCCTGAGTTGAACTTTAGCAGCCGTTTTCTAGACCATTTCTCCAGTTTATCCAGGTCATCCTGTAGTCTCTGTCTATCTCTATCCGTCTTGATTCTTCTCATAATTTTTGCAACATCAGCAAATATTGAGAGGAATGAGTCTATACCCTCCGGAAGATCGTTTACATATATTAGAAACAGGATGGCTCCAAGTACTGAGCCGTGTGGGACTCCGCTGGTGACATCTCGCCACTCTGATATCTCCCCCCTCACCGTTACTCGCTGTTTCCTGTTGCTTAAGTACTCCCTTATCCACTGGAGCACCTTCCCTTTTACTCCTGCCTGTTGCTCCAACTTTTTTAACAGCCTTTTATAGGGTACTGTGTCAAAGGCTTTTGACAGTCCAGGAAAATGCAGTCGGCCCACCCTTCTTTTTCCTGCCTAATTTTTGTTGCCTAGTCATAAAATTCTATTAAACCTGTGAGGCACAATTTACCATCCCTGAATCCATGTTGGTGGTGCGTTACAAAGTTATTTCCCTCCAGATGCTCTACGAGCCTTTTCCTCACGATCTTCTCCATCACCTTGCATGGTATACATGTTATAGGAACTGGCCTGTTGTTCAGTGCCTCTTGCCTGTCACCCATCTTGTATATTGGGACCACTTCAGCTGTCTTCCAACTTTCTGGTAAGTCTCCTGTTTCCAGTGACCTGTTATACACCACAGAGAGTGGCACACTTAGAGCTTCTGCACCTTCCTTTAGTATACATGGTGAGATTCTGTCAGGCCCAACAGCCTTCGTCACATCCAGCTCCAGCAGACACCTTTTGACCTCATCACTGGTGAGGTCAAATTCCTCCAAGGTTGCTTGGTTTGCCGCCTCCTCACTTAGTGCATGGGCTTCTCCTTGTTCTATTGTAAAGACCTCCTG
This sequence comes from Procambarus clarkii, assembly GCF_040958095.1. Taxonomy (NCBI): domain Eukaryota; kingdom Metazoa; phylum Arthropoda; class Malacostraca; order Decapoda; family Cambaridae; genus Procambarus; species Procambarus clarkii. The sequence continues at coordinate 34,217,964 of NC_091179.1, forward strand.
GAATCTCTTGTTGAGTTCTTCACACACTTCCTTGTCATTCTCTGTGTATCTGTTCTTCCCTTTTCGCAGCTTCATCACTTCTTCCTTCACTGCTGTTTTCCTCCTGATGTGTCTATGGAGCAGCTTTGGTTCGGTCTTGGCTTTACTCGCGATGTCATTTTCAAACTGTCTCTCTGCTTCCCTCCTCACTCTGAGGTACTCATTTCTGGCATTCTGGTATCTCTCCCTTCTCTCTGGTGTTCTGTTATTTCTGTAGTTTCTCCATGTTCTTTTACTCAATTGTTTTGCTACCTTGCATTCCTGGTTGAACCATGGGTTTTTCTGTTTTTTTCGTTTTTCTCCTTTTGAACTGGGATAAACCTGTCTGCAGCTTCCTGGCACTTCTGGGTGACAAAATCCAGCATGACCTGCACATTCTTGTCTCTAAGTTCTGTTTCCCATGTGTTACGAACCTGGATCCAGCGTCCGAGCACGGAGCAGTAACGACCACGCCATCTGTGGGTCAGCTCCCGAAACCCCCGCCAAACGGACGACGACACCTGGTGAGGACAAGGTGAACCAGCCACAAGGGCCAGTTTCCAGTCCTGTGCAGCTCACAACACAGCCGCTCCTGACTTCTGGTGAGGTGGTGCTCTGACGACAGCGCCATCTATGGACTGGATACGTCAGGTGTTTGTGCCCGAGCCCGTAAGTGAGGTGTTTTAGTGTCCCAGTTATTGATGACGTGTCTGCTTACAGAGTCGACCTGGGACTACTGTGATGGGAGTCGAGTCAGTCTACCCGAGGCAGCCAGTCTCCATACTGTGAAGTTTGCTGCAGCTGTTGTGAAGTCGTCCCCCCGGAAGAACACTATGGTGTGTTAGCCTGCCAGTGGAGTGGCAGTAAAAGGATTTACCCGGGACCGACTGTTGGAGACGATCATCCACTGGGGTATTGAGGACAGGAGGGTGATTTCGGACATCACACGAGACTCCTGTCTAGGGTGTTTACCCTAATATCGTTCGTGGAGTGGCCGTACCAGCCTTGTTGGCTCAGTACCTGCCAGCAGACCAGCTGGACGTGTGGTTGACGGCCTCCACGGCGGTGCCCCCAGTGGACCTGTGTTTTGGCTGACCTGTGGCCAGGGTAGGCTCAACTTCTTTGGAGAATTCGTTGTGAGGCCACGAAGAAGCACCAAGGACTCGGCACCGAGAGTTATGGCACCAGAGTCTTCAGCAGAAGACATCGATTGTGGATTAATCCCCTTGTAAAGTGTTAATACCCCTCCCCTTTGTGCACTCATTTATTTTATATATTTAATCGGTGATGGTGTTAATTATAATATTAAGTTCTTAACTTTCTTTCCCTACTCCCATTAAGTTACTTGCGTCACGGATCTCATCCCTTGATAGCCACTACTGGCTTGGGAACGGATATAAATATCTTCCTCTAACAACATCAGAGTAAGGACCCCGTTGCGTCCCAAGAGGGCCGTAACACCTTGGTATTCCCCTGAGGAAGTTTCTCATCTCATCATATTTTCCTCTTCAGTAATTCAGTTTTTTTCCTTCCGATCCCATCCTTGGATAGGCTATCCCTACCTCCACCAAGTACTCAAAGGTCAGTACACTGTGATCATTCATTCCAATGGGGGCTTCAACTTTGACTTCCCTTTTTTCTGACTCATTCAGGGTGAATATCAAGTCGAGTCTAGCTGGTTCATCATTGCCTTTCACTCATGTGGGTTCCTTGACATGCTGGCTCAGAAAATTCCTTGCCACTTCCAAGAGTTTAGCTCTCCACGTATCTGCACCTCCATGTGGATCCCCATTCTCCCAGTCTATCTTTCCATGGTTGAAATCGCCTATGATTAAGAGTCTTGAGCCATTCCTGCAGGCAACTGAAGCTGCTCTATCTATTAATGGTTGCCATGTTGTTCCTATCAAACTCCTGTCAAGGTCTTCGGTCATTTAGAGGAGGGTTGTAAATGACTGCCACTATTATCTTAGGTCTACCCATTGTTATAGTTCCTGTTATGTAATCTCTGAATCCGTCACAGCCCGGAATTTCCATCTCATCAAATCTCCAGTCCTTCCTTATCAGCAGGGCCACTCCTCCTCCTCCTCTCCCTTCCCTCCCTTTCCTTACAATATAGTAGTCCTTTGGAAACACAGTATCTGTTATGACTCCTGACAATTTTGTTTCCGTTAGTCCTATTACATCAGGGTTTTCTTCTTGGGCCCTTTCTGCCAGTTCACTTGCTTTATTGGTAATCCCATCAATGTTTTAGTACATTACCTTGAATCTCACTTTCTTATATCCAATTTCACCCTCACTCTCCACAAGTGCAGGCAGTTGTTCCATGGTCATTGCTACTTGGGTAGGCTCATCCTCTTGTGAGGTAGTTGCCAGGGGTTCAGGGGGAGGTGGAGTGGGGGATAGAGGGCTTTGGTCTTGCTAAAGCTTGCTTGGGGCAGGAAGAAGTCCTGGGGGTGAGGGGGCAGGGATTGCTTGGGGAAAGGGCACGCCCTCCTGCGGTGTAGTTGACAGGGGTTTGGGGGAGGTGGAGTGGGGGATAGAGGGCTTTGGTCTTGCTAAAGCTTACTTGGGGCAGGAAGAAGACCAGGGGCTGGGAAAGCAGGGGATACTTGGGGTAAGGGGAGGGGGGAGGATTTGGGTTTCATGATGGACATTATGCAGGGGCAAGGAAGGGTTTGTGCTGGGGGATAGAAGGGGCCCTATTGGGTGGTAGGCTGGGGTGTTGCATTCCCCCCTGGGGTTCCTGGGTTGCTGGATTGGGGTTCCCCACTCCCCTCTGGGAATGCTTGGTTGGAGGCTGAGGTTCCCTGGCTCCCTTCCCTCTCCTTGTGCCTTTTCCTTTGTGTGTGTGTGTGTAATCACCTATTTGTACTCACCTATTTGAACTTGCGGGGGTTGAGCTTTGGCTCTTTGGTCCCGCCTCTCAACTGTCAATCAACTGGTGTACAGATTCCAGAGACTACTGGGCTCTATCATATCTACATTTAAAACTGTGTATGGAGTCAGCCTCCACCAAATCACTGCCTAATGCATTCCATCCGTTAACTACTCTGACACTGAAAAAGTTCCTTCTAACGTCTCTGTGGCTCATGTGGGTACTCAATTTCCACCTGTGTCCCCTTGTTCGCGTCCCACCAGTGTTGAATAGTTTATCCTTGTTTACCCGGTCGATTCCTGAGGATTTTGTAGGTTGTGATCATGTCTCCCCCTTACTCTTCTGTCTTCCAGTGTCGTAAGGTGCATTTCCCGCAGCCTTTCCTCGTAACTCATGCCTCTTAGTTCTGGGACTAGTCTAGTGGCATACCTTTGGACTTTTTCCAGCTTCTTCTTGTGCTTGACAAGGTACGGGCTCCATGCTGGGGCCGCATACTCCAGGATTGGTCTTACCTTATGTGGTTTACAAGATTCTGAATGATTCCTTATACAGGTTCCTGAACGCTGTTCTGATGTTAGCCAGCCTCGCATATGCCGCAGACGTTATTCTTTTTATGTGGGCTTCAGGAGACAGGTTTGGTGTGATATCAACTCCTAGATCTTTCTCTCTGTCTGTTTCATTAAGTACTTCATCTCCTATTCTGTATCCTGTGTCTGGCCTCCTGTTTCCACTGCCTAGTTTCATTACTTTGCATTTACTCGGCTTTCACTTCAACAGCCATTTGTTGGACCATTCACTCAGTCTGTCTAGGTCATCTTGTAGCCTCCTACTATCGTCCTCAGTTTCAATCCTCCTCATAATTATTGCATCATCGGCAAACATTGAGAGAAACGATTCTATACCCTCTGGGAGATCATTTTCATATATCAGAAACAGTATTGGTCCAAGGACTGACCCCTGCAGGACTCCACTCGTAACGTCTCGCCAATCTGAGACCTCACCCCTCACACTGACTCGTTGTCTCCTGTTGCTTAGGTACTCCTGTATCCAACGGAGTACCTTCCCTTTCACTCCAGTCTGCATCTCCAGCTTTTTCACTAGCCTCTTGTGTTGCACTGTATCAAAGGCTTTCTGACAATCCAAAAATATCCAGTCTGACAACCCTTCTCTTTCTTGCCTTATTTTTGTTGCCTGGTCGTAGAATTCAAGTAACCCTGTGAGGCAGGACCTGCCATCCCTGAATCCATGTTGATGCTGTGTTACAAAGTTCTTTCGCTCCAGATGTTCCAGAAGCTTTCTTCGCACAATCTTCTCCATCAGCTTGCATGGTGTGTGTGTGTGTGTATACTCACCTAATTGTACTCACCTAATTGTGCTTGCGGGGGTTGAGCTCTGGCTCTTTGGTCCCGCCTCTCAACTGTCAATCAACAGGTGTACAGATTCCTGAGCCTACTGGGTTCTATCATATCTACATTTGAAACTGTGTATGGAGTCAGCCTCCACCACATCACTTCCTAGTGCATTCTATTTACTAACTACTCTGACACTGAAAAAGTTCTTTCAAATGTCTCTGTGGCTCATTTGGGTACACAGCTTCCACCTGTGTCCCCTTGTTCGCGTCCCTCCAGTGTTGAATAGTTCATCCTTGTTTACCCGGTCGATTCCTCTGAGGATTTTGTAGGTTGTGATCATGTCCCCCCCTACTCTTTTGTCTTCCAGTGTCGTAAGGTGCATTTCCCGCAGCCTTTCCTCATAACTCATGCCTCTTAGTTCTGGGACTAGTCTAGTAGCATACCATTGGACTTTTTCCTGCTTCGTCTTGTGCTTGACAAGGTACGGGCTCCATGCTGGGGCCGCATACTCCAGGATTGGTCTTACATATGTGGTGTAAAAGATTCTGAATGATTCCTTACACAGGTTCCTGAACGCCGTTCTGATGTTAGCCAGCCTCGCATATGCCGCAGACGGTATTCTCCTTATGTGGGCTTCAGGAGACAGGTTTGGTGTGATATCAACTCCTAGATCTTTCTCTCTGTCTGTTTCATTAAGTACTTCATCTCCTATTCTGTATCCTGTGTCTGGCCTCCTGTTTCCACTGCCTAGTTTCATTACTTTGCATTTACTCGGGTTGAACTTCAACAGCCATTTGTTGGACCATTCACTCAGTCTATCTAGGTCATCTTGTAGCCTCCTACTATCATCCTCTATTTCAATCCTCCTCATAATTTTTGCATCGTCGGCAAACATTGAGAGGAACGAATCTATACCCTCTGGGAGATAATTTACATATACCAGAAACAGTATAGGTCCAAGAACTGACCCCTGCGGGACTCCACTTGTAACGTCTCGCCCATCTGAGAGCTCACCCCTCACACAGACTCGTTGTCTCCTGTTGCTTAGGTACTCCTCTATCCACCGGAGTACCTTCCCTTTCACTCCAGCCTGCATCTCCAACTTTCGCACTAGCCTCTTGTGTGGCACTGTATCAAAGGCTTTCGTGTGTGTGTGTTTACTAGTTGTGTTTTTGCGGGGGTTGAGCTTTGCTCTTTCGGCCCGCCTCTCAACTGTCAATCAACTGTTTACTAACTACTATTTTTTTTTTCCACACACCACACACACACAGACACCCCCCAGTTCCCTCCAGACTCCTGGTGAAAGGGGGAACTCTGACACCCGAGTTTCCAAGAAGAGTCTCAAGGTTTGGTACACCAATGCTGATGGGGTAGCCAATAAAGCAGAAGAGATAAAAGAAAGAGTTAGTGAGGCAGACCCAGACATAGTGGCAATAGTGGAAACTAAAATAAATGGCATGATCTCGGATGCAATCTTTCCAGAGGGGTACCAGGTGATAAGAAAAGAAAGGACACAGAGACAGGGAGGAGGAGTGGCACTACTAATAAAGCGGAAATGGAAGTTTGATGAGCTGGAAAATCCGGGTACCAATGAAAGCACAAGCTTCATACATGGAACTCTGACAGTGGATGGGAAGAAGATTGTAATCTTGATACTCTACAATCCCCCACCAAACAGTAGAAGGCCCAGGCAGGAGTACGAGGACAGCAACAAGACATGTATGGATGAACTGCAGAGGGCAGCAACTTTAGCGCATAGAATGAGAGCGAAGCTGCTGGTCATGGGGGACCTAAATCACGGAGAGATAAATTGGGAAACGAGGAATCCCCATGGCGGGGAGGAGACCTGGGGAGCGAAGCTGGTAGACGTTATTGACAGGAATTTCCTGACACAGCATGTGAAAGAAGATACTAGGGAAAGAGGAGGGGATATGCCCAGCCTATTAGATCTCATTATCACTCAGAATGTAGAAGACATCGAGCAGTTGGAACATGAAATACCACTAGGAGCTAGTGACCATTGTGTCCTAGTCTTTGACTACATGATGGAGCTTAAAATTGTGACCAAAGGACAAGAGGTCCGGGAAAGGAGACTTGATTACAGAAAAGGGGACTACAGAAGGATAAGGGACTACCTGGGAGAAGTGCAGTGGGAGGAAGAACTTAGAGGAAAAACAGTGCAAGGTATGATGAACCAAGTCATATTGAAATGCAAGGAGGCTGAAGATAGATTTATTCCAACAGTAAAGGAAAAAAGCAGGAGGGAATATAACAACCCATGGTTTAATAGACAGTGTCAGGAAGCAAAGGTGAGAAGCAGGAGGGAGTGGAGGAAGTACAGAAGACAAAGGACAGAGGACAACAGGATTAGATGTAACAGAGCTAGGAATGATTACATTAACATAAGACGAGTGTCGGAAAGAAATTATGAGAACGATATTGCAGTCAAAGCGAAAAAGCAACCAAAATTACTACATAGCCATATAAGAAGGAAGATGTCGGTAAATGACCAAGTGACAAGACTGAGGAAAACAGAAGGGGCATATACAGAAAGCGACAATGAAATCTGCGAGGTACTGAATGCAAAATTCCATGGAGTGTTCACAACCGAGCCTGAGCAGCTCCCATTGTTAGAAGAGATTACCCAAGATGAAAGACTATCGGATATAGAGGTGACAGCAGAGGATGTAATGAAACAGTTGACAACACTGGATGCAAATAAAGCTGTTGGACCAGACAAAGTATCACCGTGGATACTCAAAGAGGCAGCGCAGGCTCTCAGCGTGCCTCTGGCAATGATCTTTAATGAGTCACTTATGTCGGGAGAATTGCCCAGTTGCTGGAAGGAGGCAAATGTCGTACCGATTTTCAAAAAGGGTGATAGGGAGGAGGCACTTAACTACAGACCCGTATCACTGACAAGCATCCCCTGCAAAATACTTGAAAGAATAATTAGGCTAAGACTTGTTGAGCACCTGGAGAGCATTGGGTTTGTAAACAAGCACCAACATGGGTTCTGGACAGGGAAATCATGCCTAACAAACCTTTTAGAATTCTATGATAAAGTAACAAGGATAAGGCAGGACAGAGAAGGCTGGGCAGACTGCATATTTCTTGACTGCCAAAAGGCCTTTGATACGGTACCGCACATGAGACTGCTATACAAACTTGAGAGGCAGGCAGGAGTAAGCGGAAAGGCCCTAGTATGGGTGAAGAACTACCTAACAGGAAGGAGCCAGAGGGTAATGGTAAGGGGCGAAAAGTCGGACTGGCGAACAGTAACAAGTGGAGTACTTCAAGGATCGGTGCTGGGACCAATCCTCGTTCTAATTTACGTAAATGATATGTTTACAGGAGTGGAATCATACATGTCAATGTTTGCAGATGACGCAAAATTAATGAGAAGAGTTGTGACAGACGAGGATTGTAGGATCCTCCAAGAGGACTTAAACAGGCTGCAGAGATGGTCAGGGAAATGGCTACTGGAGTTTAACACCAGTAAATGTAAAGTTATGGAAATGAGATCAGGTGACAGGAGACCAAAGGGACAGTACACAATGAAGGGGAACAGCCTACCTGTAACGATTCGAGAAAGAGACCTGGGAGTGGATGTGACACCTAATCTAACTCCTGAGGCACATATAAATAGGATAACGACAGCAGCGTACTCTACACTGGCGAAAATTAGAACTTCATTCAGAAACCTAAATGAGGAAGCTTTTAGGGCGCTTTACACTGCCTACGTGAGACCCGTCTTAGAGTATGCCGCGCCATCATGGAGCCCCCACCTGAAGAAACACATAAAGAAACTGGAGAAGGTTCAGAGGTTTGCGACGAGGCTTGTCCCAGAGCTACGAGGGATGGGATATGAAGAGCGGCTGAAGGAACTGAACCTTACGACACTAGAGAAAAGAAGGGAGAGAGGAGATATGATAGGGACATATAAAATACTCAGGGGAATTGACAAAGTGGAAATAGATGAAATGTTCACACGTAATAATAACAGAACGAGGGGACATGGGTGGAAACTGGAAACTCAGATGAGTCACAGAGATGTTAGGAAGTTTTCTTTTAGCGTGAGAGTAGTAGAAAAATGGAATGCACTTGGGGAACAGGTTGTGGAAGCAAATACTATTCATACTTTTAAAACTAGGTATGATAGGGAAATGGGACAGGAGTCATTGCTGTAAACAACCGATAGCTAGAAAGGCGGGATCCAAGAGTCAATGCTCGATCCTGCAAGCACATATAGGTGAGTACATATAGGTGAGTACACACACACACACACACCCCAGGAAGCAGCCCGTGACAGCTGACTAACTCCCAGGTACCTATTTACTGCTAGGTAACAGGGGCACTTAGGGTGAAAGAAACTTTGCCCATTTGTTTCTGCCTCGTGCGGGAATCGAACCCGCGCCACAGAATTACGAATCCTGCACGCTATCCACCAGGCTACGAGGCCCCTGTGTGTGTGTGTGTGTGTGTGTGTGTGTGTACTCACCTAGTTGTGTTTGCGGGGGTTGAGCTCTGGCTCTTTGGTCCCGCCTCTCAACCGTCAATCAACAGGTGTACAGATTCCTGAGCCTATTGGGCTCTATCATATCTACACTTGAAACTGTGTATGGAGTCAGCCTCCACCACATCACCTCCTAATGCATTCCATTTGTCAACCACTCTGACACTAAAAAAGTTCTTTCTAATATCTCTGTGGCTCATTTCGGCACTCAGTTTCAACTTGTGTCCCCTAATGCGTGTGCCCCTTGTGTTAAATAGCCTGTCTTTATCTACCCTATCAATTCCCTTGAAAATCTTGAATGTGGTGATCATGTCCTCCCCAACTCTTCTGTCTTCCAGCGAAGTGAGGTTTAATTCCCGTAGCCTCTCCTCGTAGCTCATACCTCTCAGCTCGGGTACTAGTCTTGTGGCAAACCTTTGAACCTTTTCCAGTTTAGTCTTATCCTTGACTAGATATGGACTCCATGCTGGGGCTACATACTCCAGGATTGGCCTAACATATGTGGTATACAAAGTTCTGAATGATTCTTTACACAAGTTTCTGAATGCCGTTCGTATGTTGGCCAGCCTGGCATATGCCGCTGATGTTATCCTCTTGATATGGGCTGCAGGAGACAGGTCTGGCGTGATATCAACTCTCAAGTCTTTTTCTTTCTCTGACTCCTGAAGAATTTCTCTCCCAGATGATACCTTGTATTTGGCCTCCTGCTCCCTACACCTATCTTCATTACATTACATTTGGTTGGGTTAAACTCTAACAACCATTTGTTCGACCATTTCTTCAGTTTGTCTAGGTCTTCTTGGAGCCTCAAACAGTCCTCTTCTGTCTTAATCCTTCTCATAATTTTGGCATCGTCTGCAAACATTGAGAGAAATGAATCTATACCCTCCGGGAGATCGTTTACATATATCAGAAACAAGATAGGACCGAGTACAGAGCCCTGTGGGACTCCACTAGTGACTTCACGCCAATCGGAGGTCTCACCCCTCACCGTAACTCTCTGCTTCTTATTGCTTAGGTACTCCCTTATCCACTGGAGCACCTTACCAGCTACACCTGCCTGTCTCTCCAGCTTATGTACCAGCCTCTTATGCGGTGCTGTGAAAGGCTTTCCGAAAATCCATGAAAATGCAGTCCGCCAAGCCCTCTCTTTCTTGTTTAATCTTTGTCACCTGGTCGTAGAATTCTATTAAGGTTGTCAGGCAAGATTTACCCTCCCTGAACCCATGTTGGTGATTTGTCACGAAGTCCCTTCTCTCCTGATGTGCTACCAGGTTTTTTCTCACTATCTTCTCTATCACCTTGCATGGTATACAAGTCAAGGACATTGGCCTGTAGTTCAGTGCCTCTTGCCTGTCGCCCATTTTTGTATATTGGGACCACATTCGCCGTCTTCCATATTTCTGGTAGGTCTCCCGTCTCCAGTGACCTACTATACACTAAGGAGAGTGGCAAGCAAAGTGCCTCTGCACACTCTTTCAGTATCCATGGTAAGATCCCATCTGGACCGACAGCCTTTCTAACATCCAGATCCAGCAGGTGTCTCTTGATTTCCTCTCTCGTAATTTCGAACTCTTCCAAGGCCGCCTGGTTTTCTTCTCTTTCTCCTAGCACAGTGATCTCACCTTGTTCTCTTGTGAAGACCTCTTGGAACCTCTTGTTGAGTTCATCACACACCTCTTTGTCATTCTCTGTATACCTGTCCTCGCCTGTTCTAAGTTTCAATACCTGTTCTTTCACTGTTGTTTTCCTTCTGATGTGACTGTGGAGTAGCTTTGGTTCGGTCTTGGCTTTGTTTGCTATATCAATTTCATAACTTTTCTCTGCTTCTCTTCTCACCCTGACATACTCATTCCTGGTTCTTTGGTATCTCTCTCTCCTTTCTGGTGTTCTGTTATTCCGAAAGTTCCTCCACGCCCTTTTGTTCAGTTTCTTTGCTTCCATACATGCCCTATTATACAATGGATTCTTCTTTTGCTTCTCGGTTTTTTCCTTTTGGGCCGGGATGTATCTGCTTACTGCCTCCTGACAATTTTGGGTGACATTGTCCATCATATCTTGTACAGACTTAGCTCTGATGTCTGTGTCGCAAGGTATTTCCCTTAGGAAGCTTCTCATCTCCTCATAATTTCCCTTTCGGCATGCCAGCCTTTTGTTTCCTTGTTCTTTTTTGGGAGGGGGGGATAATTCCTAGGTCTACCAGGTACTCAAAGTTCAACACACTGTGATCACTCATTCCCAAAGGTGCTTCCATCTTGACTTCCCTTATATCCCACTCATTTAGGGTAAATATCAGATCAAGCATTGCTGGTTCATCTTCTCTCATTCTTGTTGGATCCTTGATGTGCTGGCTTAGAAAGTTTCTAAAATTGCCACGTCCAGCAGCTTAGCTCTCCATGTTTCTGGTCCTCCATGCGGGTCTCTGTTCTCCCAATCTATCTTCCCATGGTTGAAGTCTCTCATGATTAGTAGTCTAGATTTATTCTTGCTAGCAACAGAAGCTGCTCTCTCTATTATGTTAATGGTGGCCATATTGTTTCATATTCATATTCCTGTTTGGGTCTTCTGTCATTTGGTGGTGGATTATATATGACTACGACTATAATGTTTTGTCCTCCAGTTGTTATTGTTCCTATTATGTAGTCACTGAAACCTTCACATCCCTGAACAACCAACTGATCAAAATCCCAGCCTTTTCTTACCAGCAGGGCTACACCACCACTACCTCTTCCTTCTCTCTCTTTCCTCATTACATAATAGTCCTGTGGGAACACTGCATTTGTTATTGTTTTTGTCAGCTTTGTTTCTTTGAGAGCTATTATGTCTGGGTTTTCCTCTAGTACCCATTCTCCAAGTTCATTTGCTTTATTTGTAATTCCATCTATGTTAGTGTACATTGCCTTGAGGCTCACTTTCTACGGTGTCTTCTCAAATCTCTTCCTTGGTGAGTGTTCTGCTGGTGGAGGAAGCTGTGCCATGGGTGTGAGGATTTGTGAGGTGGATACCAGGGTTGCAGAGGATACTGGGATGAGGGGTGGGGGTCAAGTGACGGGGGAGGGACAGGGAGGGTATGGGGTGAAAGGGGCTGGAGGACAGGAAGGAATGGGGGGGGGTTCTATGCAGATGAGGGTGGTGGTGTTGCCCTCCCCGCTGGTGTTACTGGGTAGCTGGTTGTGGGTTCCCCCTCTCGCCTCTGGGGGTGATGTGTTGGGAGCTGTGGTTTCCTGGTTTTCCCCTCTGGCCCTGTGCTTCTTCCTTGCTTCTGCTGCCACGGCCCTCTCCTCCCTCGTCATGTCCCTCTGGAGGAATACTTTTTTTTAATTCTCCCACATGTTGCAGGTTGCTTTTCTTTGTTCGAATCGTGTCCTTTGTGTTCTCGTTTGCAAACACTATCTTCAACACACGGTCTCAGTCTTTTTTGTACCAGCCTAACCTGAAAACCTTCTCAATGCTATGCTCAGCCCCTTCCATGTCTAGTGCCTTCAGCATTTCATTCACTGCCTCTTTGTCCTTATCATTCCACTCTTTCCTATTAGAGCCTTCCTGCTCTTTAATACCTACAGCTACCACTGCTGTTTTCCTTTCCAGCCGCTGGCTAGTGGAGTGTGCTGCTTCCTGTGAGGTGGCTGCTCTCATGGCTACCTCCATCACTGCAGAAATTACTTCAGAATTGTTTTTTTTTTAGCATTTCTGCAAATGTTGCTTTTAATGTGGCATTCTCTTCCAAAGTACTATTACCATCTTCTCCCTGGGTGGTTATCTGAGTCTCAGCATCGATACTGTTCTCTTTGAGGGCTCTAATCTCCTCCTTTGCTGCTGTCAGCTCTCTTTTTAGGTTGCTTATTTCATTCTTCATTTCCTGCATCTCACTCTTGATGTCCTCCAGAAACTGGGCGAACATTTCCTTCATTTCGTCACCTGAACCTTTCCCTGTTCTTTCCCTTTCCCCTGTTGCCTCTGGCTGTCATGCTTGACCCGGTTCCTAGTTGTGCTGTGATAGGATTTGTCAGAAGGGCAGAGCGGGGTGGGGAAGAGAGAGAGAGAGAGAGAGAGAGAGGGGGGGAGAAAGGGAGAAAGGGAGAGATGGAGAGAGAGAGAGAGAGAGAGAGAGAGAGAGAGAGAGAGAGAGAGAGAGAGAGAGAGAGAGAGAGAGAGAGAGGAGAGAGAGAGAGGGGGAGAAAGGGAGAGATGGAGAGATGGAGAGAGGGAGAGGGAGAGAGGGAGAGAGAGAGAGAGAGAGAGAGAGAGAGAGAGAGAGAGAGAGAGAGAGAGAGAGGGGGGGGGGGGGAGAGGATGTTTAAGGGGATGCGGGGGACTGGGGGTGGGGGAGCGGTGGTGGCAACCAGATCAGGTCAGGTCAGATGGGTGGTAAGAGAGGTGCGGTGCGGTATAGTGGGCTCTTGCCTCTTCCACAAAAGGTGTTAATCCTTTCTTACCGGACCAAACGTTTGTGTGTGTGTGTGTGTTTTTTTTTAACGTGTGTGTGTGTTTTTTTTTAACGTGTGTGTGCGTGTGTGCATACATACGTACGTGGGCGTCATGCGTGCGCACGCGTGCGTGTGTGCATACATACGTACGTGAGCGTCATGCGTGCGCGTGTGTGTGTGTGTGTCACGGGTTCTCGTAAGCGTTAACTTCTCCCCAAAATGAGCCACTTTTAGATTTTAAATATATATGCTATCCTGAACAAGAATTTGATAATATTTTACCTCACACTGTACACCTGATTAATTGACCAGAGAGGAGGTACATACCAGTCTGCTTCCCGTTCACACAACTAGATGAGTAAAGACGATGTATGGTTGACGATGGTGCTCCGTCGTCGCCTTCCACTTCGTGATTCACTAAGTGTTAGTAGATTGATGACGTCGGTTCTTCTCTATCTACACAAAGCTCTAGAGTCAGTCAAGGTATCGTTGTGTTACAGTTCACTAATTTACTTTACCACTGATCACAGTCACCACCCAACGAACACAATCAGCAGTTCCACAGCGGGTCGTCCCACCTGGCCGTCAGGTCAGGTCGCTCCACGCGGTCCTCTACAGTTATATGCACCGGTGATGCCACTAGCTCCACTTTGGTTTTTTTGCTCTATCATTAGCGATATGATTATGCTATGTAACACCCTGCTAGCTACACCCTGCACACACACACATCTATATATATATATATATATATATATATATATATATATATATATATATATATATATATATATATATATATATATATATATATATATATATATATATATATATATATATATATATATATATATATAGATATATATTAGTATATTTTGGAAGCAGTCTTTTCTGTAGACATATATTAATAAATATGACCGAAAAAGTAAGATTAATAATTCTAACACGAATTTTCTCAATCTTTCGTACATTTCTTTTCACTGTTGGAGGTAATTCAAAAATCAATTCTCCAAAATTCATTTTTATTTCTAGTCTGACGCGACACG